>NC_056729.1:989766326-989858826 GCF_019279795.1 Protopterus annectens
TGTCATTGGGCCATAGTTGGGGACATGTCCAGGGATGTGCAGGAAGGTCCACAGCTGGCCATTTCTTCTACACTGACAGCTGTGTATATACCCTGCATTTGGGGGTAGGTTTGGACACTCACACCCCTGGGTGGGGGTGAGGACCGCAATAATACCTTGTGATGCCAATTTGTTCGGCTAACATGCCTACAGTGGGGTGTTGTGACCATGTGTTCTTTGGTATCATTTAGTGGATTTGCAACAACACATCTGGTTATATCATCCTTTACCATGTAAGTTAGACTTTGCTGCAGTGGGACTCATACCGGGCATGGCTGCTGGTTAGGTGTCAGCTCTGCCCAATGCACACTATTGCTTACATTCCTGGGGCAGTCCACATAGAACCGCTCCAGCCAAAACCTTCACGCTTAGGCCCATAATTTCATACCCATAGTTCCCCACTGCACCTCCTTTTCAGCGCTCTTCCTTACTCCGGGTGCAGGTCGGGTCTAAACACACTGCTACACACTGCCCACTCTCCACTTTTCGGGACCCATCACATACGTTGTCTCACCCCATGGGTCATCTGGCTTCCCCAACCTTGTACTCCAGGAACATGCGTTCCCTGCCGAAGGTTATCTGTGTAATGACTGGAAACCCGAATATCCATACAATTTTTGGGTTGTCCCACAAGGGACATTCTTGTCTTTGTTTCAAGATTAGACTTGGCGGATCTCTCCCACTGGTGGTATCCTGCCTGCAGTCTGGGAAGCAGTGGTTTGTTTACTTTTATTGTGTGTTTGTATGCTTCACCTGTCTAGCTTGGTGGTGTTGATGCTACGTGTTACACGTTTGTTGATTGGGTCACTCACCCCCATTGTCACGGCCTGTAAACATATGCAATTCTTAAATGCTGTATCATATCCTAGCTATATATCTGTGTATATTTACACACATCTATATATATATATCTATCTATATATCTATCTATATATATATATATATATATATATATATATATATATATATATATATATATATATGTGTATATATATATATCTGTATGCATACACACACACACACACACATACATACATATATATATATATATACATATATATGTAAAACAGTACAATAACACCAAAACTTTCAAACTGCAAACCAGAAATGCCAGGAAAAATGAAACCACAAGAGTCCAATATAAATTGACGTGTTTCGTTCAATTTTAATCCACCTTGAACTTCGTCTGTCTATGTATGTATACATTCATACTACAGAGAGGGGAAGGTATATCTCCATGTAGTTATGGGTATATATGCACACACATACCTCTACATATTTAGCTACATATCCTGTCATGTTGCCTGTTATTGCTGGGTACTGTTTCGTGTGCATACCAGCCAACCTTGTGTGCTACGTATGCTTTGCGATACCAACACCTAAAAACGTTTGTGTACACAGAGTCACACATGAAATCTATTGTTAGTACCAAGTAATCATTCGTCACATGAGGGACAGCCCGAACATTGGGTATACAACTTCCATCTACGCCCAGAGTTACATAAGTACCCATGGCTATGTGCATGGACTATGGAGTGTGCCAGACCTAGGATACCTGGGTTGAGAGAACATAAGGGATGGGTCCTAAGGGGGGATGTGGAGGGGAGGCAATGTGTTGTGGAGTGGTAACTACAGGCCGGTAACCAGGGTTGAGATGGTGGCTGTGTGTGTGCAGCGGGTGGGGGAAAGCAGAACTGTCAGTAATGAATGTATGGGTCAGGGATGGCCTTGGTTGGATGGGCCTGTACTGCTTGGGCCACCTAGTGGGTGCGGGAGAGGGGGATGTGATGTCAACATGTGGAACATGACCAAGGGCTAATTTAAATCCCTATTTCAATGACACATGTACATTACGTTGAGCTTGGTAGTGTTTTGCAGGGCATACTTGTATGTCTGGGTGGAGGGTATGCCAATTCGTATGAGACGTATATTGTTTGGGGCCTGTCAAGCCCTTTCACAGTGCATGTGGACATATATGTGTCTGTTAATCTACCATTGCTATCTACAGATGTCTGGCCATATATACCTCTGTGAGTGTATATATTTGCTTACATATTTCTAACTATGTCCGTATATACCTATGGGGACATTTATCTGCGTACATAGGTTCATAGGTTCATAGGCTTGATACTAGGCTATCTGCCATAGGGCATTTACAAGCCTAGCCAGAGTGCGTTTGGCTTTCACCACCCTTCTTAGATTAGTTGACTGTGCCTCTGAATAGTAGGTCACAGAAGATAGCCCATTTAAGGTTAGTTTACCATGCCTCTGTCTAGCAGTGACACAGAAGAAATTCCAGGGGTAAATTGACGATCTCCCATGCAAACGTCAAGAATCTTCTTGAAAAGGGTCATTGAGGGGCTCTGTCTGACATGGATTGGGATTTTGTTCCGGAGTGAGGGGAGCCTCTGGAATATGAATCTGTCCCTCCAGCATGTTCTATTTATTTCTGTGCTGAGGTTTAAGTTACTGGAGCATGTAGTTCTGATGGATTTGGATTTCTTGAGGTGGAGCATGCCCATTAATTCTGGGTTGGACATGGCTTTATACGTCAGGCACAGGTCGCCTCTGAGTAGGCGGTAAGCAACTGAGTAGAGCTGGAGATTCTTTAGCCTAACTGCGTAGGGCATCTGTTTGAGTCCCTCGATCCTCTTGGTGAGGTACTTTTGGGGTCTTTCTAGTTGTAGCAGGTGTCGGGTAAGGTACATCCCAAATGGGGCATTTATTCAATTATGGGCCTGATGAGTGATGAGTAGAGGGGCACAATGACCTCTCTTGATCTAGATGTGAACCCCTTCATGATAAGGTGGGCTATATAGAATGTCTTTCTAACCACTTTGGCAATGTGATTGTCAAAGGAGAGATTGCAATCTACTTGGGTCCCCAAATCCCTAATTACTTCTTCCAGATTAATGGATTACCACCTATGTGGTAATTTGTGGGCACTTTGTTTTTCCCAAAGGGGATGACTATGCACTTTTTGGCATTTAGCTTTAGGCCATGGCTCTGGCACCAGTTATCCATCTCTGTGAGACCTTTTTGGAGGATGCTTGTGTCATCTGGAGAGTCAATTATGGCCTCCAGTTTGCAGTCATCTGCAAACTTTGTCAGCCATAGTCCTCCTGTGTTAGCCTGTACCTCAGAGAAATATATACCAAACAAGAGAGGTCCCAGGACTGAGCCTTGTGGGACTCCACTTGTAACTGGTTTAGAGTCTGACATGGCACCTGCAATTCTGACCATGTTGGTTCTATCCCTAAGCCAGTTTGCAACCCATCTTATGACATAGGGGTTGATATTTAAGCTGGTGAGCTTATTTATGATGCCCCAGTGGAGTATTGTGTCGAAGGCTTTTGCAAGGTCAAGGTAGGCTGTGTGGACTACCTTCCCTTCATCTATGGCCTTGGTGACTGTTTCAAAGAAATTGACCAGGTTCAAGAGGCAAGATCTGCCCTTAATAAAGCCGAATTGGGTAGGATCCAGTGTTTGGAGGTTCCTAATGTCTTTGTTTATGAGTTCCATGATGATACGCTCCATAGCTTTGCAGACCAGGCTAGTCAGGCTTATAGGGCAATAGTTTCTGGGGTCCGTTGTGGCACCACCTTTATGGAGTGGGACCACTGTTGCTGTATGCCATTCTTTGGGTACATATCCTTTTGTAAGGCTGAGACTGAACAGTGATTTTATGTGAGGGTTCAGTTCTTCTTGGAGCTCATGTAAAACACAGCCCGGGACACCATCCAGTCCCATTGATGCTGTGTTTTTTGCTTTGGAGAGGGCAGCTCTCACCTGTACATCTGTGATTTCAGGGTGGCTACTTTCTGTTGGGATAGTCATTTGCTCATTTGGGGGGGAGGGGGGGAGAAGTTTGCACTGAACCTGTCTGCCAGGATGTTGGCAATGTCTGTGGGTTCAGTGTATTTTTTGTCATTTTGCACTAACTCAGAGCATATCTGGCAGTTTCCACCCAGGTTTCTGACATAACTAAAGAAAGCCTTGTGATTATCTTTAGCGTCTTGTGCAGTTTTTCTTTCGAAGCTAGCCTTAGATGATGTTATGAGGGATCATAGTTTCTTGCTAGTACTGATCAGAGTTGCCTTACCTTTCAGGGATTTTGCTCTATCATGTAGTAGCTTCCTCCTTCTGTTGTACAGCGTATTTATGGCTGGGGTCCACCAGACAGGTCTCCTGCCTTTGGAGGAGTGTGTCTTGGTTTTATTTGGGATAGCACAATCCATGCATTCCTGTAGGTATCCATAGAATGCGTTTGTAAAGGATTCTGCGGTTTGGGCCATATTTTCCACTGGCCCTGGGGCTTTAAAGGATTCCACCTCGGTTTTGAGAAGTGGGAAGTTTGCTTTTGAAAAGTTTTTGACCGTGGTTTCCTTTGCTGGGGGTGGAGACGGGATATGGATGTCCATAGTGATTAATTTATGGTCAGATCTTACCAATGAGGGGTATACTTCTGATATGGAACATAGAGTCCCCATGTTGGTGATGATCAGGTCCAATATGTTTTCCCCTCTTATGGGAGTGGTGAACAGTTCTTCCATAGCATTTGAGTTTATAAATTCTAGGAACCATTAGGCTAGGGTGTTGGGGCTTGAGTAGTGCTCCCAGTCTATGTTTGGGTAGTTAAAGTCACCCAATATAATGGTGTTTGGAGAGACCTTCATAGTCTCCAGTGTCTTCAGGAAAGCTGAGTGGGGTTCTTGAGTTTGGGAGGGTGGTCTGTAGCAGGCTACAAACTGGAAGGCAGTTTTGCCTTTTGCCCACTGTTAGTTGCACATGGATGGTCACAGATGCTTCGTACAGTGCCACTAGCCTAGAGGTATGGGTACCTTTGATGAATATGGATACTCCCCCTCCTCTTGTGGTTCAGTCCGAGTTTTGTGGCCGAAAAGCATGGCATAAGGTATAGCCTGGTAGTGCTGGGGTGCTCTCGGGAGCCTTGAACCAGGTTTCTGTTACTGCACAGATATCGATATTTTCCATACTGAGGAGAGCCTTGAGTGCATGCATCTTGAGGTTTAGACTTCTGGCATTGAGCAGCATTACCCTTAGTTTCTTTTTCCTTGTGTTGTCTAAGGAGGTGGGTTTGCCTTTTGAGCTTTGCCTAAAAAAGGCACTATGGGGGTGGCAAGAGCCTTGGCCAGTATTCGAAAACCCAGGGGTGACAGGTGCAAGCCGTCCCTAGTGAAGCAACATGGCTTGTCAAGCATGTCATCCCAGGCTGACAGACACTGGATCCCCTTTGAGTGACACCAATACTTTAGCCAATTGTTGAAATTGATCATTTTGTCTTTATACTGTGGTATTATTCTTGGTGAGAGTAAGATGCTACTCAAGGTCAGGGTCATACTGGCCTGGGCCACATGATCAGAGAGCTCCTCTATGTCTCTTTTCATGTAATCCAGGGAGGTACATCTCAGGTCATTCACACCAGCATGGACAATGACGGAGTCATATTTGTATTGCTTTGGAGTGACCTGAGTGCTTGTGTTATGTGGTGGATCCTGGCACCCGAAAGGCAGCTTACAGTGACCTTCTCCTTGTTCAGCCTGGTGAGAGGGACGTCAGTGTGTCTGATAATAGAGTCACCTATTACAAGTGTATTAGGTGTGTTGTTTAGCCTTAAGGGCTGTGACTGTGAGGCACACTGACTTTGTGAACTATGTGATACGTGGGTATTGTTGTGGGGTAGCAGTTGCTTGGATGTCTGCTTTGGAGGTCTCTGTTGCTTGGGCAGATTTTTATTTAGAGCCTCCAAGTATGTTTTTGTGTGTTTATGTGTTTGGTTTGCTGTTGCGATAGGTCGATGTGAGACTGGATTTGTGGTGTGTGTGATTACCTTCTCCTCCAGACTGACAGTGCCAGTACTATGTTGAGAGAGCTCAGCCTCCAGTTTGGCTATATAGTTGCATTTCTCACATATATTTGAGCATGTTGGGAAGAGGAAAGGGTAGTCTGTGTACATAAGGCAGTTGTAACATTGCCTCAAGATTCCCATATTCACCAGCTGGACTGGAGAGTAAACCTGAAACTGACTTTTGGACATGCCAGAATAGTATAAGGAATTACGTTTTGACTTGATCAAAAAGGACCAATAGGGAGCCAAGTACTTAAAGGGAGTATAAGAGGGTGTAGTGCTTTAGTTTATTAGTGCTTACTTATAAGGCATTTATCCTAGCTACTGCTGGGTTTTAGAAGGAAAATAGAGTGCTTACTTTGAGATTTGGAACAGTTCTAAGGGAAAAAGTGAAGAGCAGACTTTGTGGAGCCGGAAATAGTTTAAACCTGATTAAGCGGCGCTGCCCGATGCTGCGCTATGCGCAATAACGCGCAAAAGAGGGTTTTAAGAGAGGGGGATCAAGGAGTTTGGAAGTGACCCAAAATGGCCAATAAAACTACAGTTTCTAGGCAGTAACCACTCCCACAGGGGCAGGCAGGCTGTTCAGTGTTTACCACTGCCACTGATGAACACAGAGACTTCCCTTTAGCCCAAGCAAGCAATGGCCTCCAAGAAACTTGCAAACAGTTCAGAACAGCAAATCTGTAACTGAACTTTTTTTTAAATTTCAGAAAGTGGGGAAAAAAGCAAGATTTTTTTTTTTTTGTTTAAAGATAGCAGAGATACACAAGTAGCAACAAGTTAGAACAGTGCAATAAATGACCCCACACTAGAGTGCTAGGCCAGAGACAGGTAAAATGCAAGTTTTAAGAAAAAAAACATTTTAAAATAAGTGCAACACAGGAAATGCAGTAAACAGGCTCTAGATGTGTTCTAAATACAGTACCTAATACAGATATCAAGTTTAGCAAGCTGGAAAATGCCAAAAAGCAGGCGGCAATACAGAAATCTTAACAAATAATCTGAAGAAAAATACTTAAAATCTCAAAAGTGGCTCCTTTCTTCTCTCAGCGTTTTCTCCTCTTGGTGGGTGCTTCACCAACAGCCAAGTCTGAAAAGATGCCAAAACCACAAAGCAATCGGGTTTTAAGAGAGGGGGATCAATGAGTTTAGAATTGACCCAAAATGGCCAATAAAACTACAGTTTCTAGGCAGTAACCACTCCCACAGGGGCAGGCAGGCTGTTCAGTGTTTACCACTGCCACTGATGAACACAGAGACTTCCCTTTAGCCCAAGCAAGAAATGGCCTCCAAGAAACTTACAAACAATACAGAACAGCAAATCTGCAACTGAACTTTTTTTTAAATTTCAGAAAGTGGGAAAAAACTTGCTGTGTATATGTGGACGTATGGATGTTGACATATATATGTGTAGTTGTCAGCATTTGCATGTATATCTGTTCATATATATATATATATATATATATATATATATATATATATATATATATATATATGTATATGTGTGTGTGTGTGTGTGTGTGTGTGTGTATCTCTGGATATATATATATATATATATATATATATATATATATATATATATATATATATATATATATATATATATATATGTAGATATGTGACTACATCTATAGATATGTTGGATCCATGTAGATCATAATATATTTGCACACATATGTCCATCTAGCTGTAGGTATACATTCTCTGTGCTGTTGCATGACCGGACTGGATAATATGTTTCTGAAAACAACAAAATTATTTGTGTTTGTCATGGCTTAGTGATAGATCCCTTTGTCTATGGTGTGCAGGGTCCTTGGCTCGAGCCTTGCAGGAGCTGTTTCTTTTGTTGGTGGTGCAGAACACCGGTGGTTGGATACTGAGTGATTAAAGCACTTTAACACAGTTGTAAATGGGTTTGTGTGGGTTTGCGCAGAGCTAAGCACTGCCAACTTCTGGTTACAGTGTCTTACACTCAGTTACCTGTGATATTGTTTAACCTGTGTTGGCAGTGCTTACCCCTGCACAAACAGGCTTAAACCTGCTTAATGCGTCTTAAAAGTAGTATATGCTGCCACTTAGCCCCATGCTCATTTCTTTAAAAGAAAAAAAAAGGGTTGATAGGAATGTGGTGAAAAAGGGGCACAAAGAGGGAATGACAGTAGGGAAAATAGCTAGGCATGTGCAGGAAGGGTGTAGGGAAAGTCCATACCTGCCCATTTTTCTACAGCAACAGCTGTGTATATACGCTGAATTTGGAGGTAGCTTTGGACACTCAAACCCCTGGGAAAGGGGTGAGGACAACATAAATTTGTTGTGATGTCAATTAGACCAGATTACATGTGTCCAGTGGACACGTGTGCAAAATGGACAGCTATGTATGGGGCAAGTTTTTTTGTGGGAACAGATTGCCCTTTTGTGTTTCAGGTGAGAATGGGATGTTGGGGAGGGGTAGTAGATTTATTTGGGGAGGTAGGTTGGATAGGTTAACAGACAAGACAAACAAGACGCATACAGGGGCGGTATATGGTACATGTGGGGGGTAAACACCTTAGACAGGGAGGGGAGTTTGGAAGTCGAAAGCCCATGAGCCCCCAAATGGAAACAGAGGGACTGAGGTCCCCTCCCATGGGCAGTCACCACTGCACCTTCACGGCCCCAAAGGTGGCTATGCTGGGGGCTGTGTAGGAGAGGCAGGCTCACTCTCTAATTGCACCACTCGGCCCTCAAGCTAGCATAGCTGGTTTGAGAAAGCCCTATCGATCTCCCTATGCACCACGGCCCGGACCTGACGATGGATGACTGGTTCCTCTCCGCCCCTACTCCCAGTCGGGGCTGAGCCCCATCCCCTGCATTGGTTCCACCCAAAGGTGGTGCAGGGCCTATGGAGGAGGAGGCCCCAGGTTGGGCCCCAGACGTGCTGATGCCCGGTGCCATGGCCAGCTGAGGTTGAACAGGTGAGTCTGCTGGGACCGGCCTTCCCATATGAGCTATGGTGTTGCAGTTTACAGACATATATGGGTTAGTAATAGTCAACAGCATTCAGGATTAGTTATAACAGCATGCATAGGTGTACCCATTAACCCAACACACCAGATGTAAAGCAGTTGCAGAGCAAGCAGAACACATGCATATATATGGAACAATAGTGGCCATTACAGCAACATGCGGGTTTCATTGATGGCAACAGGCCACCAATATGGGGGTATTTTAACATGGCACATGCATAGAAACAAATGTGAATATTTATAAACCAATAGGACATATATCCCAACAAAAGTTTGGAGTGTACACAGACCGATGAGGTGTGTTATTGGGTTATTTTTGCACATATGGTAGGGGTGAGAGAGAGTTCAATTAACAACTAATATATCCTTTTAGTTTTCACTACATTCATAGTCACTGCAGTGATCTGTCCCTTACATGTATTATTACACTACCCAATGGCCTTATATTGTACAATGGTATGTTTATAGATTATTATATACATGACCTGTATCTTACATACAGGAGTGACAAGACACAGGTGTTAATGCAACATATGTTGAGAATTGCTCTCATACACTTAGGGTGAGATGCTGGAATGACAGGTTTGTTTTCATATACATTCTCTGACTATGTACATGTCTGACTATCAGTTATATGTCATTAATGGCTGCCTACATTTCTTGGATCATCACACTGAATTTTCAGGGGAACAGGGTACCAGGCTGGTGATGTGGACCATTTATCTGGACATGCTAGACAGACTGAAACAGTTGAGGGGTGTGAATATGCATACAACTTTCTATTTGAACATTCTAGCAAATTCTGTACTGTTGTTGGGTGTAATTATGCATACAGCTTTGTATCTGAACATTGTAACAAAATCTGTACAGTTGTGGGTTATGATTATGCATATAACCTACTAGCACTACCAGGATCCTAACCCCTGCTGTGTGTGGCAAAAAGCTTACAGTTAACATCACAGTACACTGTGCTATCAGGGAATTGACATGAAGCTTTCTAATGTTTTCTGTCTAAGTCTTCCTCAGTTGTACAATATGGCTGACCTCTTGGCACTTCCAACATTGTTATACAGACCTTCATACTCATTTTATCTGCATACCACAGTGTGGGTAACACTGCTTAATACAACAGTAATATTTATAGTATGCAACAGTTCAACAACATATGAAAGATGAGTAAACAGACGCACTCCAGGGGTTATACCTTTATTCACAGAATAGTGCACCTTTATTTCTACTGGTACAACACTTTCTCAGGGTCTTATATTTATTTGTTATGACAGTACATGCAGAATAATTACTAACCTGCCTCACGACACAGCCTTTGCAACCTAGCATCAATTGCTTGCTGGTGCGCAGCCCGCTCATCTGCAGCTGTTATAGAAATACAGAGATATGTAGCCATACTTATCCATAGTATAAACAAGCTAGGCAATTATTACCTACTTAACAGAATGAGTACTTACGCAGTACTGGGGCATTAGGCATCTGATGAGATTCCTGGCTCCACTGTTCCAGTACATCCCCCCTCTGCCACTTCAGGTCAGCATGGTGGTGCCTGAACTGCTCACCAGTCCGGGCGTCCCTGTGGCACTAGTGAGGTCATGGGCGAGACTGCCCCAGGCCTCCATTTTATACTGCGAGCCCTGGTACTGGCCCTGCAGTAGTCTCTCCTCATGGTGTTTTACCAGGTGCCATACCATGATTTTTGACTCCTGGATGCCCCAGCATTGCGCTCTAAATCGAGTGCCTTCACCCATTCCAGCCATTCTGCCTGCAGTAGGAAGCTACAACCAGTTATGGGTAGTATTCCCGCCTGTGGGGTTTAAATATGGCCAATTTCCTGCACTTTTCTGTGATTGGCTGGTTTGAATAGACTAAGCTTACCTAAGGTTGGCACTGCTTAAAGAGGTATACCACTAGGCAGATTGAATTGGCTGCCCTACACATTGCTTACACTTACTAAGTTGAGCTGTGCAATGGTTAGCATTGTTTAGTAGTTAATTAGCATTTAATTTGACTGTTGGCAGTGATTTATTATTCATTACAGGTTATATATGTGTCTGGTATCCATGATTCATGTGTACATACACTGTATGCGGTTCTGGAGACTTCTACACTTTATTACAATAACACCTCACATCTATGCTTACTGCAGTACTCCAGTTCACATATTTATGTTATGCAGCAGGTTATACAGCATCACACTATACATAGATTCAGCTGTGAATATGTTAGGTAGTTGTGTAATGTAAGCCAGTTTAATTACTTTATGATATGACAATGATGGGTCCTATGTGGGAGACCTATGGCAAAATTAGCTATTTTATTGTAGCAGGAGGCATGTTTCTTTCTTTGACTATTGTTTAAATTTGTTAGGATAGGAGCGGTGTACAAGAAAGTTGGCAATAAAATGGTGGTGGCTAGAGTTTTTCTTGCAGTATCTGTCAGGAATTAATTGATTCTGTAAAGGGAGTCTAGTTTCTGGTGTGTAGATTTAATGGTATGCAGTATATGCTGGTCATATTTGATATTGTCATCTATTATAACACCTAGAAGTTTATTGTGAGTTAAAGTTTCAATGACAGAATTTTTTGCTGAGTATGGTAAAAGATTGCTTTTGATTTTGGCAACTTTTTGAGGTAAAAAGCATTAACTTAGTTTTCTTGGGGTTGAGTAGGAGCGTTGATTCTTTTGTCTAGGTTTCTACAGAGGAGAAAGATTTTTGGGTAATGTCTTGGAGCTTATTTATTGTTGAGGCCACACATAGTAATGCTGAGTCATCTGCATACTACACTAAACTAGCATGGCGAGTGGCGGTGTGGAGTTCATTAACAAATATATTAAACAGAACAGGACCACTAGATAGAGCCCTGAGAGACACCTGTAGCAACTGGTTGAAAAGATGAGTTTTTTTTGCCATTTAATGGCTTGTTGCCTTCCAGATAGGTAACTTGGGAACCACAACAAGGAGTACTGTGAAAGTCCTACTGAGGAGAGTCAAACAAGTGAATGCTGGTGTGAGACAGTGTCAAATGCTTTTGGCAAGTCTAAGAACACGTTGGACACAAGAAGACCATTGTTTCTATGATGTTTTATTATATTTGCAAAATATAGTAGAGCAATAGTTGTGCTGTGCTGGGGCCTTAAGCCGTGTTGTATTTTTGACAGCAGGTTATTTGAAGTTACGTATTGTATCAGCTGCATATGGATGCATTTCACTAATATTCTGGAGAGTGGGGAGAGAATCATGATTAGTCTGTAGTTATTAGATGTTGATGTGTCGCCTTTGACCAGTGATATGATGTAGGATTTTTTCCACAGCGATGGGACATATATTTCCATTATGGACCTATTAATTAGTATGGACACAGGGAATACTATGAATTATGTGGCCATTTTTAGGAAGCCTGATGATACAGTCTACAGCTATGGAAGTAATTTTTAGTTTAAGGGGAAACTTCATTATGAGTGAGGTAGGTATTGGATGAAAATTGAATAGCTGTGAGTGTTTTTGATTGGACAGGGGTAGAGAGAGCTGGACATATGTATTAGTGTCTAAGAGAAAGAGAGAGATAATATTGATTGCATACAGTAGGAATTAAACTGGGTGGGGACAGAGTCTGTCATATTGCTTGTTTTTGGTGAGGGAGTGGTGGTCTTGCCAGGGAGGAGTAGTTTATTTAGTGATGACCAAAAAAGTTCTGCATTATTTTTATGTTTGTCTTGCAGGTTGATATAGTATATTTGCTTATCCTGTTTGACATGGAGTTTTGCAAGGTTTCTAAGACATCTAAATTGCTGGAAGGCATTTTGAGTTATATTTTTATACCAATTTTTCCAGACTTAATCCCTTTTTATTATGATTTTTTTTTTTCTTTTGTTAGTCATGGTGCATTGTTGGACTTTACTATTTTATTATGTAAAGGTGCTAAATTATTTAAGGTCTGTAAGAATATGTTATTAACGTGTTTTACAGCAGTATCTAGTGTCATTGTTCTAAGTACATTCCAGTTATATTGTTTTAGTGTTTCATTAAAAATATATTTGCTGAAATTGGTTGTCTTTCGTACTTGATTTTTTACAATATGTTTATCTTGGTTTTGGTGAGTTCTAATGTCATATCTTGGTATGTAGCCACTTATGCTATCTGAGAGGAGAAGGGAGTCTTTCCTGAAAGCTCTGTCATTCTACAACTGTTATTAAATTTTGTTGGCATTTTCTGGAGTCCAGTGTGTTTTGCAGGCAGCCTACTTTTTTCAGTTTATCTGGTTTGTTTGTAAGACTCCAGTCTAATGTTGAGTGTCTCCCTGAAGTTTTGTTGATTCTAGTAGGTGTGTTTATTAATTGTCTGAAGTTGTACTAGTATATGGATTCAGTGGAGATAATGGAATTTATGAGTTGCCAATCTATATTTAAGTAATATAATTGTCTAATTTAATTGTGACATAGTAAGGTTTAAACTTTTTACTACATAGGCCTTTCGCAGTCAAAGATGAAGACTTGGAAACCATATACACTATATGAATGCTAAGCTATCAGTCTACAAAATACTACAAGGCTAGCGAATGTCCAGATGTCACAACCATACCCTATACCTTCTATCAGTAAATAAAACATAACTATTATGCCAACCCTAGAAATAGTTTGGCAAGGAAATTAAAATGTCTTAAAATACAGAGTTAATCAAAAAGTTGCACAAGATTATTTTGCTGAGAAAAAAGTATCAGGTTTGGTGGGGTTCAGACCTTTGAAGTATTTAGCTCCTTACAGGTAAATATTAGGTTAGCCAATTGTCTTCACAGGTGAGAATTAAAGCTTGTACTTTGTGAGCTATATACTTTAATCACTATGCCATCCCAACCCCATTGTTTGCCACTTCTGTAGGACTGTATGTATGTTTACTTGTATGTATGTATTACACAAGATCATTAACAAATAATCTTTATCCTGAAAATAATATTCTTCCTTCCATCCCCAAACTCTCACTTGTCACTTTGTTGTCATCTTCTAGTCATCTTTTACAGGAAAACTTTATTTTACTACATCTCTTTGAAAGTAGGCAAGACTTAAACTGAAAAGTCAAACACTCTGGTAATTATAGACGACAAGTTCAGTGAAGGTCTGCTTCAAAAGCAAGCTAGTAGTGTTATATGTTCTATACAGTAAAAATGTTGCAACATTTTTAAATGCATCACTGACATGCATCGTTTTTCAAAGGTACACATCTCATGTCTAGCTCACGTATAAACTTTCTTAACCTTGCAAGAACTAAAAACTGTAGATAACATGTTTTTTTTTAGTAAATAAATAAAATAATAAATAAATATGCCATTATATCAGAAGATATGACATAATGGGGCAATCTTTGTTTCTATGGCATGTATTTTTTATGTATATTTTAATAATAAGGCTTGGCTCTACAGATTTCAACCTTGAATAATATATATATATTTTTTGTCCCAGGTTATTTTGCTTATTCACAGAGAAAATCCATGGTGCTCATTATGTTAGATAATAACAAACATTTTTTTACAAAATGCTGGAATTCTGTTCATTTAACAGATTTAGCAGAGGTATCAAGATTTATGTATGCAAGACTTTCTGTTCTTTGATTTTCTGAATACATGAGGGGTACATTTTATTTTATTTATTTATTTTATTTTACATTTGTTGACCGGGCTAGTCTAGCTGGATATATGTCCATTTTCAGTAGAGGCCCGGGGCGAAAAGATCCAAGCAATGACAGAGACAAAATACAATATATAGTAATAGTTCCAAGAAAGACAGTATATAGTTTATAATTGAGGTTCAGTTAGACTTGAACAGAGCAGTATAGTAGGATATGCTAAAAACAAATAGATATAGCAAGCATTTGAGAGATAGCAATCAATAGAAATAATTCAAAATGTATTCTTTCATTACCACAGGAACACATAGAGCAGTAGAGTAGAGGAGTATAGAGAGCGCAGGAAGGGGAAAGAGGTGTAATTCAGGGTTAGAGCAGGGACAAAGCCAGTGAGTTTTAAGGTATTCTTTGAGTAGCTTTTTGAAAAGAAGAGTGGAAGTAAGGGTGGTAAGTTCATTAGGATGCTGGTTCCAACTTTTTCCTACTGTGTTGGAAAAAAGTGAGTCCCGTGCTTTGTTGTTGGATTTAATAGTGGAAACTAGTAGCTTATTAGCTGAGTGAAGTGTAGTAAGATTTTTGTAGGGGGTAATCAGATTAGTGAGGATTGGGTTATTATTAGGGTGATAAAGAATCTTATGGGAGATGACAAGTTGTTGGCAAAGTAGTTGGTTCTGCAGTTCTAACTATCCCAGTTGTTTGATGTTCTGACAGTGGTGAGTTCTAAAGGGGGTGCCAGTGGCAAATCTGGCTATGTTATTGTAACATGTCGAAAGTTTGGAGAGGTTGCTTTTAGAAAGATTGGTATATATTGCAGAAGCATAGAGTAGGGTGGAGCAGATGGGTCTGGGAAATAGTTATTTTGGCAGAAGGGGTTAGGAAGGGTTTGATTCTGTAAAGGGTGCCAAGTTTTTTGTTAACAGACTTTATTGTAGAGTTAATATGGTGATTATAGCTAAGGTAGTTATCAATTGTTACTTCCAGTAGATGGGTAATAGTGTCAGGGGATATGTTAGTTCCATTGTTAGAGGTTACAGTGAAGTACAGTTGAGGTGACTTAAGAGTAGGAGCAAAGAGCAATAATGTTGTTTTTTTGGGGTTCAGTAGGAGACCATGCTGCAAGAACCAGTTTTCAGCACTGTTAAATATGGATTGGGTGAGTGACTGGAGAGAGGTTATGGACTTGGCTGAACAAATTAAGGTAGAGTCATCTGCATATTGTATGCAGGTGGCTTTAGAATTGTGATGTGTAGATTATTAATAAACAAAGAAAAAAGAAGAGGTCCTAAAATAGAGCCTTGAGGTACTCCAATGTTCACAGGGAGGGGTGTGGAAAGATTATTATCCCAAAGTACAGCTTGATATCTGTTTTCCAGATAGGATTTAAACCATTGTAATGCCTGTGGATTGAGTGATTGGGCTTTTAGTATGTCAATAAGCAAGTTATGATTCACCATATCTAAGGCTTTTGAAAGGTCAATAAAAAGTGTAGATGAAAAAGTGTTATTGTTATGATTTTTGTTTATAGAATCAGAAAAGGATAGCAGGGCAGTTGCTGTGCTATGGAATGGCCTGAAACGGTGCTGGCAGTTGGCAAGTAAGTTATTCTGGAGAAGGTGGTCAAGTAGTTGTCTGTGAATGCATTTCACCATTATTTTAGCTATTGGAGAGAGTAAGGCGATAGGGCGAAAGTTGGAAAGTTCAGTAGATGGGCCACCTTTGTGTAGAGGGATGAATTGGGATACTTTCCATATGGATGGGATTTTGCTTTCTGAGATTGTTCTGTTTATAAGTATGAAGATGGGGTAGGCAATGGCTTTAGCTGCAATTTGCAGGAATTCAGCAGGAAGACAATCAGCAGAAGGGGTGCAAGGTTTAAGTTTTTGAAGGAGGTTGCAGATGAAGGATGTAGGTACTGGTTTTATATGAAAGGTTGGAGATGGAGTATTAGCGGTATCTAATGGGGAAGAGGTAACAGGTGGTAAAGTATTAGCTAGGGTTAGAATGGCTTTGGTAAAATAGTTGTTAAAGGCATCTGGAATCTGGTTTGAGTTATTATGGGCGAAACCTGAGGGGACAGGAGTTTTAGAGTGGCCTGGCTTAAGAGTGGCCTGGCTTACATATATTCTTTTACTTGTTTTGCAGTTCAATTAACATTTGAAAATAATTCAGGAATGTGGATTTGACTTCAAAAAGAACACTGTACTTTATCATCCCACCCTTTTATTTTGAGAGATGTTTTAGTATTACAAAGTAACTAGATTAGCAATAGCCCCTCAGTGAAGGAAAGAGCTTGACATTCACTTTGAGCTTGAAATGGAATAATTTAAATGATCATGAGCCAACACCAAAGTTACAGTATCTAGTTATTTTAGATGAAAATGTTCCAAGAAATTATTTATCCACAGAGTTTTCAATAATAATGAAATGGATTATTAATCAGAATCCAGCATTTTAAAGTCCTTGCAGCCATTCTGTTTTCTACAATGTAATCTTCTTCTAGGTTGATGCTGGTTCTGAAGCTGATTTATCCATCTGGAATGCATCAACATATCTTCAATCAGGAAGATTTTGGTTAAGCAATATCTGACCAAATGGGAATAAATTAGGTGTTTCACAGCAATCACTACTGCTACTGTTGGCAGTTTGATGACTTCTTGTAGTTGATTCAGATGTGTTTTTTTCCATTGTAAACTAGTCCATACATGGACAGATATCAATTGACTTCATAGTTTCACCTTTTTCTTGGCATTTCTTTGCAACTCATCCTTTTTGAGTGCATAGCAGTTCTACCCCAACTGTATCTTACATTGTATTATACATTCCATTTCAGATTCTATCCCCTAAAGCCTCTTAACAATGTGTTAGTATGCCTGCCTTCCCAGTAGACCCTGGTTCCTTCCAAAAGAATCATAAAACAGATCATTTCTGGATGAAACATCACTGCTATCTCTTTCTCTCTGACTATCTCTCCCTCCCTCTCTCTCTCTCTCTCTCTATATATATATATATACAAATAAACATATATATATATATATATATATATATATATATATATATATATATATTTTTTTTTTTTTTTTTTTTTTTGGGGGGGGGGTATTTTGTAGAATACCATCTAGTCACCTTCTTTACTGCTTCTTGTCAGCCACAAAGTACAGATGCAGTACACTAAGCTATATGGTTTATTTCCTGTTCAGGATATGAACAACAGCCCGTATCTAAAGCTTTAAGACACTTTTCACATGCCTTAACTACTGATGGGCTCGATTAGTACTGTATAAAATCAGTGCTTAGGATGCCAAAACTTGAGATCTTTCTTAACACAGAGAAAGTGAGGCTAGAGTCTAGACAAAAAAGTAACTAAAATCTTAATGCCCTGACAAAAAAAAAAGGTTCATAGGTAAGTAATAGATCAGTTATCCTTGTTGACCATTTTAAGCCTAGCCAATATTGTTTTCAAAGGAGAGAATCGAGCCCTGTACTTTGTACCTGTGTAGAAAGAACTTTAACCAGTATACCAACATGACACATGGAAGTGGGATGGAGGGAGGGTGCCCTTACTGCCATCAGTGATCTAATCAAACATCTACTGTACTTGCAAGCTTATTTACACAGCTGTACATATTTCATCATTAGATCACTGTTACAGTAGCCTAAGCTATATGGATTGATTACCAGAGCTTAGACAGGAAGGGAGGAGGAAAGAGTGTCAGAGGCCAGGAGCCCATGGACAATAGTTCTTACAAAACCTGCTCTAGAATTCTAAAATGAATAGAATTTGTAATTGTAAAAGTATGCAAAGATGACCAGGTTGCTGGCCGTAGAAGATTTCTAGACTTCGCCCCTTTCCAAAAGGCCACAGAAGAAGTCAAAGCCCTGGAGGAATGAGCTCCAACCTTGATTGCAAATGGCTTGATACAGTGAGAGTAGCAAGAATGATTTGGATGACACAGCCATTTGGAAATGGTCTGTTTTGTCACTCACTGTCCTTTTTTTTTCCTTCATAGGAATAAACAATCATCTGAATTCTTAATGGTCTTAGTCCAGTCTGTGCTACCTGTGGACATCCAAAGAATGCATTTTTTTCTCAGTCATTTTTATTTTGTTTTTTTTTCTTTTTTTTTTTTTTTACATCTGGGAAGAAAAAGTAAACTCTGATATCACTTTAGATATAACAAAAAAAAAAAAAAAAAGATTTCTTCTCAAAGGCGCCCTGTCCTTATGGAAATTAGATAAAGTTGACTCACCATAAAAACTTGTAACACAAATACTTTTCTTGCAGTTGTGGAAGCAATATATAGCACTGTTTTCAAAGTTAAGAACTTCAAATCATCCTTGTGAGATGGTTCAAAAGGAAAAAAAAAATAAAGTTTTTTAGAACAAAATTAAATTCCCAAGGAAGAGACACCTGTTTTTCTTGCTGGACTGATATATAAAACTATTTTCAAAAGTTTGATTGTGGCTGAGAAAAGGGGGGAAATCAGTGGGTAGACAAGCAGAGATGGCTGAAAGGTGAATTTAGATAGAAGAGTGAGAAAGGCCATTGGATAGTAACTTACACAATGTACTGTACAACTAGGGGCATCTGAGTCTTAAAAGAGTCTGGGTACTTACCTTGTCACCAACTAGAAAATCTCTTCCACTTACCCATATATGATTTCTAGTACCAGGTTTCTTAATGTTGATTACTACTGCTACACATCCTTAGGAAACAGGTGCCTAAACGGTTTAAGTTCTGTCATCCAGGCAGTCATTTGAAGACATTGTAGACTGAGATATATCAAACAACACCTGTCTTGAGTGAGTAAATCCATCCTGTGAGGAAGCTTATAGTAATCAACCTTGGCCAATGTGTAAAGAAGTGAGAACCCTGTTGTATGTGCAAAAGACAGAGTCACCACAATTACTTTGGGAAGTCACAATCATGTTGGTTATCAGTGAAAAGGGTAAACAAGGTTACAGAAAGATTCCCATCCAAGCAAATGAAAACACATATATCTTCTAAGCTTGCTTGCAAGGAATCCCAGAGCAAAGTTTGTTTAAATGTCTGTTGTAAATGGAGGCAAGATGATCTATATGAGGAGTCCCTAAGAGGGGGATCAATACCTACAAGATCCCCTGATTTGGTTTACATTCATGAAGGTCTGTCCTGGTCCTGCTCAGGTTGTCTGCAACAATATTTTGCTCTTTCAAAACGTACCAGATAAACCACAAACTGATAAAATACGAAAAACTGAGCAGTAGAGCACACCCAAAAACTGGTTTATTCAACAACAATACTGTAAGCGAAGCACAAACTAAGCTTTCGGTGAGCTCAATATCTCACCTTCCTCAGACAACATTTATAAGCCGACTAGCATTCTTTATAAAGTGAATTCTCAATTAGTTAATTACATTCAATTATGCAAAGTCCTATTCAATTGTATATAAAAAAAGATTTTAATACAAAATTTCTTTTAAAAAGCTTAAAACCATCCTACTTGAACTACTAACAACACTTGAACAAAGGGCATTTTGGTTCATCAATGTTAAAGTTAAAAACACATATAAAAAACGTATATAAAAAGTTCTTGAGAAGAAAACTTAATGTTATTAAGTTATTTTTCTTACTAGATTGTCCCACACTACTTTAAATTCTAAAATTACGTTTTCATATAATGTATGTGTAGTATACATAAAATAAGAAACCTACAATAATTTCTCGTACTCGTCAATCAGCAAAATAAATTTAGAATTAATTACTTAAAAATCAGTAGACATGAAATTAAATACCATGTATCTTTCGTGCATGGTGTAAACCTTAAACCTACTTACTACCAGAGTGGTTTAACCTTTAGAATAACAAATTACACCTAAAACACTCATCTTTTATTAGATAGTAATTTCAAAACAGGAGCAATCGAGACACACTCATTTAGAATTCACACTCATTTGATTGCAAGCCCCACATTTAAAAGGTTTGCTTGAGTTAAAATCTCGAACTTCAGCCCAACGTTCCGTAGGAACGATGAAATGTGGGGCTTGCAATCAATGCAAGCACATTCTTACTGACTTAAAGGTTAGAATTAGAGATGTAGAATATAAAATAACGGGGAAATATAGCTGTGAGTCTATAGGTGTTGTTTATGTGGCTTTATGCCAAAAATGTGCTGCATTCTATATAGGAAAAACGAAAAGAAAACTTAAACAGCGCATCTATGAACACACTTACGCTATAGCCAAGCAGGATGTTAACAATGCCCTTGCCAGGCATATTAACGCTTGTCCGGGGCATTGTTTTAAGTTTACAGTTTTAGGAAAGACATTTGTTGACAACAAAAGTGGTCCTTGGCAGGTTTATTTAGAGGTAAATGAACTTTACTGGCAGTTACGTACATGGGCATATATCAACCCAGGCTTAAATGAGTGTGTCTCGATTGCTCCTGTTTTGAAATTACTATCTAATAAAAGATGAGTGTTTTAGGTGTAATTTGTTATTCTAAAGGTTAAACCACTCTGGTAATAAGTAGGTTTAAGGTTTACACCATGCACGAAAGATACATGGTATTTAATTTCATGTCTACTGATTTTTAAGTAATTAATTCTAAATTTATTTTGCTGATTGACGAGTACGAGAAATTATTGTAGGTTTCTTATTTTATGTATACTACACATACATTATATGAAAACGTAATTTTAGAATTTAAAGTAGTGTGGGACAATCTAGTAAGAAAAATAACTTAATAACATTAAGTTTTCTTCTCAAGAACTTTTTATATACGTTTTTTATATGTGTTTTTAACTTTAACATTGATGAACCAAAATGCCCTTTGTTCAAGTGTTGTTAGTAGTTCAAGTAGGATGGTTTTAAGCTTTTTAAAAGAAATTTTGTATTAAAATCTTTTTATATATACAATTGAATAGGACTTTGCATAATTGAATGTAATTAACTAATTGAGAATTCACTTTATAAAGAATGCTAGTCGGCTTGTAAATGTTGTCTGAGGAAGGTGAGACATTGAGCTCACCGAAAGCTTAGTTTGTGCTTCGCTTACAGTATTGTTGTTGAATAAACCAGTTTTTGGGTGCGCTCTACTGCTCAGTTTTTCATATTTTATCAGTTTGTGGTTTATCTGGTACGTTTTGAAACAGTTTGTCGGTTTTGGTCTACCCTGAGCAGTTTGGGCATGTCTACCCAAGGATCGTTATTTTCCCAGAAGGAGGATGTACCTTGTAACTCTTCAGCAGGAGAAAGTCCTGTGAATGAAGCGAATGCTGGTGGTAACCTGACTCTCTTGCTGCAACTTGTCATGGAACGCGTTGAGAAGTTAACACAAAAAGTGGATGCATTGCAAGCAACTAGCGTCTGTGAGCCGAAAAACGTTGAAGTTTCACTACAGCCAGCTACAAGGGCTCGTTCTGGCTCTCCAGTTTTACTGAACAACCCGGAGGCATTGGGGCTTAGCGTTACAGGCGTTTCAGGTGCTACGCCTGTTACTGGGTCTGGTTCCTTACAGAGATCGGGCATTACAGATATTCCACCAGGGCAAATCAGTAGAAATTCTACAAGGAACAGCGAGCAGGAAAGAAACAACAGTCCTGCTTTTAACGCTTCAGCAAGCCCTTCCATTAATAGATTCCTTAGTCACATTGACTTTTTTAGTGACGAGGATATGGAAGAAAGAACTATTAACAGCCAAGAAAATGTAAGTGACTTGTCCCACACGATTAACACGTTTGATTCTAAACTGTTCAAGTGCAGGAAACTGGAGCTTGAAATTTCTTATTTAAAAGAATGTGTAATTAAGAAACTAGTTCCGAAAGGGTTACGTCAGTGGCGCTTTCCGGTTGGACTAATAGAGGGTTCACAATTTCATAGGGACCTGTTAGCCCTGTCTGACCAGCAGGGCTTTGAATATATGAACGTTATGATTACACAGTACCAAAAAGATGTTGACTGTCTTATGGTTGAACTTGCGAATTTGGAACAAGCTATTAAAACTGATCCAGAATGTTTTAGGTATAAATATGAATATTTGCGTATTTTTAGTAGCATTGATGCTACTATCAGCAAACTTACTAGCAACAAAAGGAAGAAAATTCATAGAGACATTAACGAATATCGTCTCCAAAAAGCTTATCCTCGGCCACCACTTTTGTCCAATAAGCTGGAAAGTACAAGCTTAGACAGAGTAAACCAAGCAGATAAACATCATGTAGCTTGTGGTCAGGATGACATGGTAGAGGAACCTCACGAAAAAGAAGAGATGCCTCCTCTTCGTCGCAGTGAGAGACTCCTTAGTAACACCAGTAAATCTGCTAATACTCGTACTAATCGAATGGACAAAGACAATAGAGACGAGTTTGAGGAGGATGTAGTTAATAGCTGTGACAATGTTAATTACCAGCAGGGTTTTCCCAGGGGCAACAACAACAGAAAAAACAGACAAGTGAACGGACAGAACAGGAACAACCAGAACAATTACAAGAATCGGAGAGGTCAACGCAGGAGATGATTGACCGGTTCTCTGACCTAGTGATCCTCACGGATTCAAAAGGGGATTTTAAAATCTATAATTACACGTCTTTTGATATTGACTCTGACATTGTGGAGTTTTTTTCTAGGGGGTTATCTTTTGTACCTGACATGCCGTTTGACTTGGTTAAAACACTGATTGATCTTAAACTATTTGTGAGAAAACTTAATTTAAAGATCTTGATGGGTGATGGATCAACTTCTTCAGGTACTCTTAGAATTCCTAGTGTTTACAACCCCCCATTGTATGACACACTGCGTCTTTTTGAAAAGATGTGTGAATATGATTTGAGAGCCCTTAAGGCTAACAATCCCTCTTATAAACGGCACTACAATATTACAAGTGAGGAAAAGCAGTTTTTGGCATTGTTGAAAAACTGCAACATTAGGGTCATGAAGCCGGATAAAGGGGGTGGGTTAGTCTTTATGGACAACTGTGTGTATGTCCAAAACATGAGTTTACTGCTTGAAACTGACAGATACCAAACTGTCAGTATTAATGAGGTTAACACAGCCTATGTAAAAATAAGGGGCATGATTGAGGACCTATTTTTGGAGAGATGCATTGACCTCGATCTGTATCATTACTTGAATGTTTTAGCTCCTAAGTTGCCAGTTTTGTTTGGCATTCCTAAAACTCACAAGTCTTTGGAGCAACCACCTTTTCGTCCTATAGTGGATGGGCGTGGTTCCATCACCGTGGCTAGTGCTAAATATATAGACAGCATATTAAGACCCTTAATTTCTCAAGAATCTCAAATTTGTAAAGATTCTTGGAGTTTTCTCCAAGAAATGAGCAAGATTCCTTTTGAAGCAGACTCCTGGTTTTTGACTGTTGACATTAAGGACTTATATACGGTCATACCACAAATGTTGGGTATCCAATGGATACGTGAATTTCTATTTGACAAAAAAGTGGACGACAACGTAATATATGTAGTTGAGACATTACTAGAAATAGTTTTAAGTAACAATTTTATGTCCTTTAACGACAGCATCTACCTTCAGAAATCAGGAGTGGCGATGGGATCGCCCTGTGGTGGGAGCTTCACCAATGGAGTGTTAGCCTATTGGGAAAATAACTTTCTATTCACTGACCCCCTTTTTATGTCTAATGTCACCTGGTACACTAGGTACCAGGATGGCATGTTTTTAATTTGGAAAGCGTCCCCTCTAGAAATACCCAAATTTTTAGACTCTCTTACAAAAAAGACGTCTTTCTTGGAGTTCACATATAATTTGCAGGAATCCAGTATTAATTTTCTGGATATCCTTATTATGAAAGATGTGATGAATTCTAAGTATAAGAGTTTGATATATCGGAAACCTACTTACTCTAACGCATTTTTGCATTTTACGAGCTCCCATCCTAGTTATTAAAAGAGGGCCATAGTTAAAGGCCAGATGGTTAGAGCCACCAGAATGATCTTCGAGTTTGAAGATTTTTTGCAGGAATGCGAACATTTGAGTCACATGTTTAGCAATAGAGGCTACCCTGGTTCACTACTCGTAGACATTAAAACAGAGGTTATTACAAAAAGAAGAGTGGGTTTTTACAAACCTTTCCTCTATACTGAAAACAATTTTTTGGAAGTTGACATTACCTCTCCATCTACATCAAGTTGTGAAAATACTAACGTGTCGGTGTCCAGTTTGAGATTTTTTTGCACGTACTCAGTTGATCATTTTGAAATCAGGAAGGTGCTTAATAAATATTGGGCACTTATCACTGAAGACACGTTTTTGACCAACAAGTTAGGAGAATGCCCAAAAATTACCTTTAGAAGAGGGTGAAATTTAAAAGGTTTGCTTGAGTTAAAATCTCGAACTTCAGCCCAACGTTCCGTAGGAACGATGAAATGTGGGGCTTGCAATCAATGCAAGCACATTCTTACTGACTTAAAGGTTAGAATTAGAGATGTAGAATATAAAATAACGGGGAAATATAGCTGTGAGTCTATAGGTGTTGTTTATGTGGCTTTATGCCAAAAATGTGCTGCATTCTATATAGGAAAAATGAAAAGAAAACTTAAACAGCGCATCTATGAACACACTTACGCTATAGCCAAGCAGGATGTTAACAATGCCCTTGCCAGGCATATTAACGCTTGTCCGGGGCATTGTTTTAAGTTTACAGTTTTAGGAAAGACATTTGTTGACAACAAAAGTGGTCCTTGGCAGGTTTATTTAGAGGCAAATGAACTTTACTGGCAGTTACGTACATGGGCATATATCAACCCAGGCTTAAATGAGTGTGTCTCGATTGCTCCTGTTTTGAAATTACTATCTAATAAAAGATGAGTGTTTTAGGTGTAATTTGTTATTCTAAAGGTTAAACCACTCTGGTAGTAAGTAGGTTTAAGGTTTACACCATGCACGAAAGATACATGGTATTTAATTTCATGTCTACTGATTTTTAAGTAATTAATTCTAAATTTATTTTGCTGATTGACGAGTACGAGAAATTATTATAGGTTTCTTATTTTATGTATACTACACATACATTATATGAAAACGTAATTTTAGAATTTAAAGTAGTGTGGGACAATCTAGTAAGAAAAATAACTTAATAACATTAAGTTTTCTTCTCAAGAACTTTTTATATACGTTTTTTATATGTGTTTTTAACTTTAACATTGATGAACCAAAATGCCCTTTGTTCAAGTGTTGTTAGTAGTTCAAGTAGGATGGTTTTAAGCTTTTTAAAAGAAATTTTGTATTAAAATCTTTTTTTATATACAATTGAATAGGACGTTGCATAATTGAATGTAATTAACTAATTGAGAATTCACTTTATAAAGAATGCTAGTCGGCTTGTAAATGTTGTCTGAGGAAGGTGAGACATTGAGCTCACCGAAAGCTTAGTTTGTGCTTCACTTACAGTATTGTTGTTGAATAAACCAGTTTTTGGGTGTGCTCTACTGCTCAGTTTTTCGTACAATATTTTGCTCTGACAGAATGCAGAAATCCTAAAGGGAAAAACTGAGTTGAAGTGCCAAATTCCATGGTACCATAGTTGGCCTGCAAAGAGGTTATGATCTTGCGCCCCTTGTTTGTTTGTTTATGTACCACATCACTGTGCTATCATCTGTTACTACTAATAGTGAGCCTGGAGTCTAAAGATGCATAACAATTTAAAAACATTCATAACTGGTATCATTTCTTTGAATTTTATGGGTTTCCATCTGTCCTGCTTGTTCTACAGACCTTAAAACTTCACTCACTTGGCAACAACCCCCCCAGCAAAGTTTGAGGCTTCTGTGATTACAGACTGAGAAGGAACTGGAATAGAAAAGGGAAGAAGTGGGTTGAGAGCTAGCTGGTTTACCCACTACAGTAACTCCCTTTTGACAAATCCAGATCCAGGATATTAAAAGATAAAGAGTTTTGATGTTGGTGTTGGGTCCATACAGATCTGAGAAACCACTGAACTTTTCTCATGTCAAGTCTGGCCCGAGAAATCATGAACATCATAGAAGCTATGAAATATAGAGTTCTGAGATATTTCCTGGCTGAAGCCAGTGACTGGTTGAAAAATGCCATAAACTGTTGCCTTTATAGATGGTTTTGTCTTGCACAGAAAAGTCCTTCTGAGGGACGTATCCAGGGGGCATTCCAGAAATACTATCCTGAGAATAAATGAGAGAGGATTTCTGCAAATTAGCTGGAATGACAGAATGAGAATGATATCCTTTACCCAGGCCAGAGATTTGTGACACTTTTATAAAATAATCTACAAAAGTAAATTTGAATGCCATGCAAGCTGCAGTGGGTTATAAGTGGAACCCAAATCTTTGTAAATACCAGTGAAGCTGTGGATAGTCAAAATGATAAAACAGGAAACTGAAAATACCGATCTTAAACAAAAATGTTTGACATCTTTGAGAAATGGAACTACACCCCTGGGATCCCACCTGTGTCCCTGCTGGACAGGGAAAACAGGTGCTGACTTTGTGGAAACATGGGTGAAATTCGTGGCTAGGCTTATAAGGGCCTCCGGGCCAATAGCCTAGTATCATCCTATGAACCAATGAACCTATGATGATAGGCATCTTTTAGGTATAAACTTACTAAGAAACTGAGAGGTGGAATTAGGAGTAACAGAGACAGAAGGGTAAGCATCTTGAACTTTGTAACTCTGGTGTGAAGATTCAGGAAAAAAAAAAATGGCCTTCAAGTTCCTGCTTCTTTCTTTGGCACTAGAAAATTTCTTGAATAAAATATTTTCCATGTCTGTTGGTTCTATGACCCCTAGAGATAGCATATAATCCAGGACTCGTGGAAACAAGGAAATCTGGTTTGGCAGATGAGGAGGAATCCCTTGAAAAGGAGAAAGGCACTCTAATTGCTAATTGTACCTTTTCTGAATGATTGTCAAGTCCCACTTCTCTGAGGTTATCTGAAGAAAATAAGATTAATGACAACTTAGACTTAAGGAAAGCTTTACAGTACTGTCAGGGTGGAAAGGGGAAGTATCTGAAAGAGTATATAGACAGTCTGCCTTTTTGGACTGTCCTTGATTACGGATGGCTGTCCCATTGTTTTTGAGCCTCCCTGATATTTGATTTGAAATTCTGCTTGCCTGAACTTTGCTGTGATTGTTTGTTTTGCTTCTTATAAAAAGATCCTGAATAGGAAGGAAAATTCTTGTTAAACTTTGGCAATCAGGGTTGACAAATCTGAGTGATACCCTGAACTAATTTCCATCTTTCATCGAATCCCTTAACAATCTCAACAAAGGAGGGTCCATATAAAACATATCAATCCAGGAGAGCATTCAATATTTCAACTTTAATATCTTTTGTCAGATTTAGAGCATAAAAGCAAGCAAAGCTTTTCATTATTGATCCAGTTGCAAAATGTTCTGCATACAGCATCAACAAAGTCATATGCACACCTCAAAGAGTATTTGATTGCCTGAGAAACAGAAGCAATTAAAGTTCAGAGAAAGCTTAACCTCTGAAGAGGAAAAACTTGCAGTTTACGTTCTCATATTTTCCAAAGAAGCATACATGGATTTAGAAATATGTACCTGGTAATTTACCATTTTGAAGGCTAAAGTAGAAGATCCCCTGGATTCAATAAACTCCATGCAGGAATAGTACTATTCCTGCATAGAGTGGCTTATGTCCATGTAGCACTGCACCATGCCTTGCATATTCATGAAGGCATGCTGCTGTTTAACCTACAAAGACACAAACCATGAATGAGTGCAGGGGGCATGTTCAAGTAGTGCACGGGCATTGAACATGCCCCCCTGCACTCAGAAAGTGCCATATGGAATTTTCTAATATGATCTGGCATAATATTAGATAATTTCTCTAATATTATGCCAGTATTTCAGTGTCTGTGGACACTGAAATACATACAGTAGCAGGAAAGCAATGCGGGGGGGGTGTGACAGGCTCTGTGACACACCCCCTGCATTGTAAAAGTGCTGTACGACACCTCTGCAACCTATTAAAGCAGGAAATGTGTACAAAGACACAAATAATGGGGAATAAAGCCATGAAAAGGGATGCGTCCTGCAAATTGCCTACAGAAAAGTAGAACGTTCATAGAAAACAGGTAATGCATTAGTATAAATTTCCGAAGGATAGAAGTCTGAAAGTCAAATATATGACACTATTCCCTGACAGCAGTTCATGTGTACAAAGGCACAAATAATGGGAGGACAAAACACTAAAAATAGGGACACCATTGAAATATTGCCCTCACAAACCAAGAAAGTTGCTAGAGAACAGGATATGTATTAGCATGAATTGCTGAAGGAGAGAAGCCTAAAAGCCAAATGTATGCCATTATTTCACAACTGAAGCCCTCAATGACTTGTCAAAGCACCACAATACTCACTATATGACATAATAATATAATAATGGTATTACATTTTTTTCTAGGCTAAGGAATGTTTAAGCATAGCTAAGTGGGTGTGCACGTCATGGCCCTCCGCTTAACATAGCTTAAATGATCCATAAGAGAGAAATACAAATACACGGCTGAAATTCCCAAGCCAAGGTGATGTAGTGATTAGAGTCCTGGCTTTATATGCAGGAGTTCATGGTTCAAGTACCAAGACAGACAGGTTAGTTTTATATGGTAAGCAGTATTAAAAATATATTTTTTTAAACTTAAATGATGCAGTAACTAGTTTTTGTCAACCAGGGTAGTGTAGCTGGTGTAAATGGAAGAACGAGTGTATATAACATGTGAAACCACCCATGTATACACAAGTGTCCCATACAGTATAGTCACACCCCTTGCCAATGTAAGGGAAGCACATAAAGGGGAGTCTATATCATAAACCCGAAAACCCTTTTGAGCGAATACTACAGCAGTGACACATATAGCCCGAACCGCAAATACTCCAAAACCCCTAAACCGCAAAATTTAAAATCTCAAATTGTCATAGTCGGCCAATCCCACCATGCGCTACATACTACGTACACAAACATAATAAATAAACCACATACATACACTAACCAAATCCTACTTCTAACCCTACACTAAACCTTACAAACATTACTATCTATCCACTTACCTTAACCCGCACCCTAACCCTAAGGTCTGTAACTATCGCACACTTACCCTTCGGAGATATACCCAAACAAAACAAATAATCCACACACATACACTTAAAACCCTACTTCTAACCCTACACTAAACCTTACATACATTACCTATCTATGCACTTATCTTAACCCGCACCCTAACTCTAATGTCCATAACTATCGCTCACTTACCCTACGGAGATATACCTAAACAAAACAAATAATCCACACACATACACTTAACAAAGCCCTACTTCTAACCCTACACTAAACCTTACATACATTACAACCAACCAACACAAATCGGAATCAAACCAACTATACCTGGAGAAAAAAAAAAGGTATTTCAAACAAGTAAGCATGTAATGGAATGCAGTAGGGGTATGTAATAATTGGAAATAGGAAGTTCAACAAATATGTCTCAACAAGACTTGTTGTACTAATATATTGCTGATCAGACCCTGTGGCCATAGCATCCGGGTCTGTCTGCAGTGACATAGATCACAGCTCAGGCCTCTGAGCCACCCCAGGAAAGGATGGCTCACATATGACTACTGCTGGAATGTGTGTAGAACAATACTGACTGTGACACTGCTAGGCCAGCTACTGGGATATTATAGATATCAATATGTTAATTGCGAATACAACTATGATATACATGTTTGTCTCAGAAATGTGAGAGACCTATACAGGATATTTGCATAGTAAACTACTGTTGCAGATGTGTGTATTGAACTACATGTAATATATTGAGCTCATACCATTCAACTGTCCAGTGTTGTGCACACTGACCCTATGTGTGCCTCATATGCCTCATATTTGTAATCATTTCTCATACAGTTGAGTTATGTCTGAGAAATCATTGGCAACCTGTGAAGACTGACATTACAACATCTCCTTCTCTTTCTTTTGGCTGTTCCCATTAGGGGTCGCCATAGTGGATCATCTGATTCCATTTCTTCCTGTCCTATACATCTTGTTCTGTCATACCAACCACCTGCATTTCCTCTCTTACCACATACAGAAAGCTTATCTTAGGCCTTCCTCTTTTGCTCTATTCTGGCACCTACATCCTTACCATCATTTTCCCAATTTCACACTTTATAATTTTTCCTCTGTAGTGATATGTTTAGATATTGTTGACTTCTTATCAAAAGGGAACACCTATGTTCCTTCTCAACCTTTGAACTTAGTTAAAACCATTCTTGACATTAAAATCTATAAGAGGAAGTTAAATTTTAATTTAATGATGGGAGATGTCACAAATGTTTCTAATTTTGATAAAATTCACATACCTAGCATGTTCAATCCTCCATTGCATCTGGTATTACAAACTTTTGAACAATTCTGTGAATTAGATATCAGACATGCCACCAAGAATGGGTTTAAGAACAAGGTCCCTTACAATACGAGTAGGGAAGAACAAGGATACTTGCAGTACATTAGGTCACAAGATATCCGTTTATGTAAACCTGACAAGGGTGGAGGCTTAGTGGTCTTTGACAACACTGATTATCAGGAGCGTATGGAGGCTTTATTGAACAATAGTGCTTATGTATTGAACTCACATTCAGAGGTTAACAAAGCTTACAGTTTGATCAAAAACTGTATTGAAGACATGTATATAGAAGGTAGATTAGAACAGAACATCTATAATTATATGTCAACAATATATCCTAGATATCCCTACCTATTTGGAATCCCCAAGATTCACAAAAATATGGTAAATCCACCCATGTGACCACTAGTTGATGGTCACGGTTCACCTACCTAGTCTTGTGCTAAGGTGGTAGATGTTATTCTCCAGAAATATTTGGAAACATTGTGAGAGGTCAAGCCTTCAGGGTCTCGAGGTTGTCATGTACCACTTCTGACTTTTAAGGAAGTTTGTCAGATTTGAAGAAAGAGTTTGCCATCAGGGTTATACCCAAGCTGAAGTTAATCAAGCTTGTGCCAGAATAACCAACAAGCATAAGAGTAGAGCATGCCCATATTTTTCTGCTCTATATAGGCAATCAATTAGATCACCTCGTAGGTATTGTTGTCCTCCCATCACTTTGAAATTTTCCCATGGTGTAAATATGGTGAAAGATATAGTTACCAGGAACTGGCATATTCTACAGACTGACAGCAGATGTTCCGATATATTAGCAGATGGTCCTAAATTTGTATATAAGAAGCACAGTAATTTAAGGCAACAGTTATGTTTTCCTAGACATGTTATGTCTGGATCCCAAGTTTTGATGGGTACATCTAAATATCATAAATGCAATTTTTGTCAGTTTATAGATGAGTCTAGGTTCTTTAGGCACCCTGTCATGTGTTACTTGTGGAAGTTGAGGGCATCTGCTGATTGCTCCACCAGGAATGTGGTTTATTTAGCACATTTTCGGTGCTGTTATAAATTCTACATTGGCAAGACGAACAGAAGCTTAAAAGAAAGAATTAGGGACCGTGTGTACTGCATGCAGAAGCAATATGATTTTAGTGAAAAAACTTGAAAAACTGTTGAGAAAACCAGGAGACCAAAGAAAAAAACAAATGTTTTTTTTAGCTCTTTCATCCACAAATTTAATATGTGAACTTCTTCAGAAACACTTACACAATGAACCCAGTTCCTTAAATACTTAACAATACAGGAAATGACCTCATGTTGATTAATTGATATTGATGAAAAATATATATACATAAATGTAAATAAAAATAAAAAATAATGGTGAATGATCATGAATAAAAACAACCCAGTTAAGGAAAGTATATTACAGTGAAAAAAATATGTTATATATATGTATTACAATAAAAAAATAAAAAAAAATAAAAAAATAATGATGTGATTTTGGAGTGTAAAGAGACACTGTGGCAACTTGTGCTGGGGGATGATAAGCCGCCTGGCCTCAATGAGTCTATTAATCGAAAATGTTTTTTAAAGTATAGACAATGTATTAATTAACTACATACATATATACATTTACACATTTTTTTATCACATCATTATTTTTTTATTTTTTTATTGTAATACATATATATAACATATTTTTTTCACTGTAATATACTTTCCTTAACTGGGTTGTTTTTATTCATGATCATTCACCATTATTTTTTATTTTTATTTACATTTATGTATATATATTTTTCATCAATATCAATTAATCAACATGAGGTCATTTCCTGTATTCTTAAGTATTTAAGAAACTGGGTTCATTGTGTAAGTGTTTCTGAAGAAGCTCACGTATTAAATTTGTGGATGAAAGGGCTAAAAAAAATTTGTTTTTTCTTTGGTCTCCTGGTTTTCTCAACAGTTTTTCAAGTTTTTTCGATAGCATCATTTAGTGGTTCATTTATTTTCGTGAATATGATTTTAGTGCCGTAGCGAAACATGTTTGTCTTCTGGCCCTGAACACAACTTTGTCTTCCAGGTATTATGTGTGATCAGCCCAGGTCTGCAAGGTGGTGATATAGTGACTCATACTGAGGTGGTCGAGTTAGAGTGGATCTTGAGGTTGGGGGCACACCTAGCTATGGGGTTTAATGATCATGTCCCCATTAAGCCTGTATTAAGGAATACATGGCTGTAGGGTGTTTATTGTTGTTTGTTTACATATTTATGAATATCTTTCATGTTTTATCTTGTTGTGCTAATGTTTTTATTATTCGTTTTTATTTTTTATTAGAATTTTTGCTAGTAAATATTATCTACTTTATATGCCTTTAAGCTGGGAATGTGGCTGCATGAATGCTTGTTTTATTGGCTGTTAAGTTGTTTGAGATTATGTCATTTGCATATAAGTTATTCTGTCACCATTCATGTTTGTCTGAAGAAGTGGTATGGTATTACTGTGAAAGTGCTAACTTTCTTTCTCTGTAATAAAGTTTTTTGGTACAATTACTTGCTGGTTCATCAAGTTTTAGGATTTAGCTTCATATCGAGCTATCTTCTGCCTGCTTTGGGGAATTTTACAGTTTTACAGTTTCGTTTGGTTGCTGCAGTTGGGTTTGTTTTTATAGAACAGAAATGTATATCAGGTATTACCTGTGCACATGTATGTATGAGTAGGTGTACCTGGCTGCCTCATAACAACAGACATGAGATGCAAAACATCAGGTAAATAAGCTGTACATGTTGTACACATGTGTAATCTTAGTTTCTGTCTATCCAACAGAGTTAGATTTCTACAGCTACTGGTTGTTGCATTGCCTTGACACAGACATGGGTCCTAGAATAAGCATGATTATTAGGTTGAAATTGGAGATGTGTCCAACTGTGTTATGACCTTGTGTCCATGCCTCCTTCAAACAGCTATATGGCCACCTACATAGCTGTATAGACTCAGAAATACCTTACTTCTAAATCCTGTCTCCACCAAAGTAGTGTAATCCCTTTTGCTTGACAGCAGAAATACATAAATCACATAACTGGTTGCTATATTGGCTATATAGGGCAAAGCAGGAGCAGGCACCACCTTGGCAGCAAGTCAACCTTTGTCTGAATGAGCATATAAGGTCACAGGTGGATTTCTGTAAGGCTAACTATGAGTAGAAATTGGACACACCCAACACAAGGCCATCTTCATATATGCCTGCAATCTCAGAGACAACAACCCAACCCACCCTGTAATGGTGGTCAATCACACCACATGCACACACACCATAGCTATAGTTAACCTGCTGCACATAGGTTTACGGCAAACATCACCCCCCTGGCTCACTGTCAGTATAGGTAGATATGTACAGCCCCACACCCCTCCCCTCATTATCAGGGAGCAGGTGCATACTGCCTAATCAAAGTCAACAAAAGCAAGTCCCCATGGGACCTGATAACATTCCTGTCTGCATACTACATGAACTCAGGCATGTGCTTCCAGCTCCATTGCACACTCTATGCAAGCAAAGTCTGAGCACCACTGACATCCCATCTGCAAGGAAGATGACCACTGTCATCCCTCTACACAAACATGAATGGGGTGCTGTTCAGCCGTAGCTGACAAAATCTGCAGGAGCGGACTGTCCTGTGAGATGACCTTGTCCACAGAGTTAACACCTTGGGCCACCATGGCCGCACATACGATCAGGTCAGGCATCAGGCAACTGACTTGATATGAGCCCGGCAAAGGGCTGCTGCTATGGCCATGGACCGTACTGCCACAGGTGGGGGTCCAGCCACACAGGCCCCACATATGGCAACAGAGGAGTTTCTTGCCAACCTTGTGGCAGCCCCATACAACAGACAACACAAGAAATACAAGTCATGGAGGTGGGTGGCACCCAGGCAGGTGAAGAGCATCCAGGTAAGGCCACAGTGCACATCAGTTTAATCATGTAGCAGTTGTACTGTCTTCTATAGAGTATCTAGATGCATATGTCAGTTCAAACTGCATTTGTGGGTGGGGTTTAGTAATGCACACAAGTATACATCTATGGTGAAGGACAGCAAATTGTGTACTATCAGAGCTTGTACTGTACCTGTGCAGAAAAGTAGCATTCATCTTCTACCAACGCCAAATATGAGTCTGCTGACAATACCTCTCCCCACAACTACATAGGTACCTCTGGGCTGGATGTGGGATAGCAACATGAAGCCAGTGAGTATGGGACTTTAAGGTCATGCATGTGACTATGCACACAACTGTTACTCTCAGCCATTTTGCAATATCTGCATGTTCACTTGTGGTGGGGTTAACTGCATTGCATCCCAGTGGTCATCACAGGGGCCTATTTGCAGGAGATGTCACATATCTGTAGCGTACCTCACAACCTGTCATTGCAATAAATCTGGACAACGACTTACACAATGGGGGGGCAAAGGCCCAAAACTAGGGACATATTTTTATAAATTAGTGTTATACAGTGCATATAAATGGTGTACACACACCCGTTAGAATGCCAGGTATTTGTGATATACAAAAATGAGAGCACAGTAAAACATTTCCAAACCCTTCCAACCTTTCATGTGACCTATAACCTGTACAATTCAATTGTAAAACAAACAAATCTGTTAGAGGAACAATAATGACACACAAAAAAAGTACAATAAGCTAGATGCATATGTATGCACAGGCTAAAGCTAATACTGTGTTGAAGCAGCTTTCGATATAATTACAGGATTATGTCTCCCTGGGTACACACCTGACATCAATTACAGACACTCTTGGATTATCATAACATTTACTCAGATTCCTGCTACAGCAACAGCTATAGTTTGCATACAGCTTATGAAGCAGCAAAGGACTCTCATTTGTGAAAGTTATCATCCCAGAGAAGAGTACACACACATTTCCACAGCATTGCATATACCATGGAACACAATGAAGACAGTCATCACATGGTGGTGAAAATATGGGGCAATAGTGACATTGCAAAGAACTGGACATCCCTCCAAATGTGTGGAAAAAACAAGACCATACCTGGTCAGGGAGGCTGCCAGGAGATCTACAGCAACACTACATGAGTTGCAGGAATCTCTGGCAAGTACCAGTTGTGTACAACATATGACAACAATCCCCCATATTCTCCACATGTCTAGCCTAGGAGTAGGGTTGGAAAATCTAAGTATTTTCTCACACAGAACAACATCCAGGTCTAGCGAATTTCTCAAGAAAAATACATCAGGTCTCCCAAAAGCATGTGGGGAAATGTGTTATGGTGTAATGAGACCAAAGCTGCACTTTTTGACCACGATACCAAAAGGTCTGTTTGGCACAGTAACAACACTGTGCATCACCAAAAGAACACCATCCCCATGGTGAAGCATGGTGATGGCAGTGTCCTGCTTTGAGGTTGCTGTTCATAAGCTGGAAGTGGGCCTTTAGTCAAGGTGGAGGGAATTAGGAACAGTTCAAAATACCTTTTGGCCCAAAATCTTCATGTGTCTCCTAGAAAGCTGTGGATGGAGAGGAATTACACTTTTTGACATGACAATGACCCATACCATACATTAAAATCCAAAAAGAGAATGTGTTCACCAGAAGAGAATCAATGTTTTGGAATGGCCCAGCCACAGTCCACACCTACATCCAACAGAAAATCTGTGGAGTGCCCTGAATAGGCCCGTGCAGAAGAGATGCCCTTGTAATCTGACAGAGTTGGAGGGCTTCTGCAAGGGAGAGTGTACAGATATTGCTAAGTTGAGATGTGCCCTGCTGATACACACCTTCCCAAGAGGACTGACTGCTGTTATGAAATCAAAAGGTGCTTTAACAAAATATTAGTTTAAGGGTGTGCACAATCATGCAACCAGTCTATTGTATATATTCCAACCTCTACATGGTAACCCTAACTGATGTGTTTGTTCTTCAATTGGATTGCACAGGTTATAGGTCACATTAAAGGTGGGAAATGTTTTCACATGATTTCTGTGGTCTCATGTTATATATCAGACAAACCCGGCATGTTAACAGGGGTGTCTGCACTTATAATATCCACTGTAAGCTTAGTAAGCTTAGAAGGCTGTTAGTGTAATTGGTTATGTTGTAACATACATGTACTGCAGTTTTTGAAGTGTGAAACTCAAAATATGTCATTAACTAGTGACACCAGTCCTCATATCATCCCAGTAATGTGTCAGACCAGTGCAGGATTTACGATGAACAGACCAGAAATATGAGCCACACATGTAGACATTCAGCGACACTTTGCACAGTTGAGAGATATGCTCTATAGGAGTTGCTACTGTGCTGTACAGGTGAAAAACAAGTATGTACACATGGTTGCAGTGTGTGCTACTTGAAGGCCTATCACCTACTAACACTACTCACGTATCACAGAGGTGTATATAAGCAGTAACATTAAGTAGAAAGGGCTGCACTGCATGATGTTGAGGGCCTGTCCAGGGTGTGCATGCAGTGGTCTGACTGTGTTGTGAATGTCACCAGTTGGCTATTATGAGGTCTGTGTAATGCCTGTCTGCCACCTCACTTGTATGTGTGTGTGCATGTGTGTGCATCTGTGTGCATGTGCTTGTGTGTGTGCAGCAGCAAATGTTATAGTGCAGGTATTAATTTACATATGTTGTCTTCCCCCCCTCAGGTGGTCATGGTGGTTGTGGTCCCTCCCGCCCAGAATCTGATGTCAATGTCTCTGCAGACTCTGACAATGATGATGGTCATAGTCAGGCACAGGTGGGGTTGTCAGGGGCTGAATCTGCTCCATTGGTTGGCATCCCATAATCATCCACAATGTCTCCGCACAGAGTCACAATGCCCACACATGCCCTGTCCCCAGCAGCCACAGATGATGGACAGTTGGCAGATGGTGGCATGGAAAAGGCTAGCGTGGTGACTATGGCAGGTGTGAGTGTAGACACTGGCCATAGTCAGAGTGCAGGCAAGGTCCCACACAGGTGGATGGACATGGGTGCTCTCAGAAGAACTGCTGCTCATCAAGCTACTGTCACAAGTGCCACAGCAGGTGTCACCAGATGCATGTTTCAGGCTGTCATGGATACACAGGCATGTAGTGAATTCAACACCAGACAAATACTCAGGGTGTTGGATGCAACTCTTCCTGATTTACATGGCAACATACATGACATTGTTGAGCCCACACACCAAAATACTGAGGTCATGAATAGAGAGTGGGATGAAACATTGGCAATCCCCAACTGTGGCATGTCTGTGCTAGAGCATGTGGTGAGAGATGGGTGTCAGCCATGTGGATATAGGTCAACACCAACATCAGCTGAGAATCTACAGGGCCATGCACCTTCACACTCCCATAGTGGCAATGACACCAGTATATGCTGTAGATATCTGTACAGATGACTGGTATGGCCTGTACAATGGTTTAACATGCTGCATATGAGGCAGATGCCATTAACATACTATATAAAGTAATGACATAGGGAGGGGGTGAACAGGTGTGGATGGTACACACATCAAAATGGTATAACCCATATAGGATATGATTCTCACCCAAACACCCACTTGCCAATATTGAGATTAGAGCCCCTATCTATATAGCTATTGCTATTATAGTGTTACACAGTCATCAGATGTGCCATGGAGTTTACATGTTTTCATCTAGTCCCAAGGTACTTCTAAGGGGAATGACATCAGCAGGCCTTGCAAAGTAGGGTGATGGGAAGTGTGCAGGGTGGTACACAACTCAAAATGGTATAACCCACACACAATATGATTCTCAACCCAAACACCACACACACACACACACACACACACACACACACACACACACACACACACACACACACACACACACACACACACAAAGTTGTCAGTATTGAGATTAGAACCTCTACCTATCTAGTTATCTCTACTATAGTGTTACGAAGTTATCAGACATGCCACAAAGCTTATATGATTTTACCTTGTCCCAAGGTACTTCTAAGTTGAATGACATCAGCAGGTCTTGTAAAGTAGGATGATGGGACGTGTACAGGGTGGTACACAACTCAAAATGGTATAACCCAAACATCATATGATTCTCACCCCAACACACACACATACTTATTAGTAGTGAGATTAGAACCCCTGCCTATCTAGTGATTTGTACTGCAGTATTATGCGGTTATCACACATGCTACAGAGCTTACTGGGCTAAGAACTGGACAAAGGTGCTGATAAGGGGAATGACATCATCAGGACTGATAAAGTAGGGTAGTGGGTGGGAAACATCACAATTCTTCTTCCTACAAACATACACACTCACACAAACATTTGCCTTATCTGAGAGTAGAACCCATGCCTATCTAGTGTTTTGCACTATAGTGCTATGCAGTTATCAGATGCACTACAGAGCTTACTGGGCTGAGAACTGGCCAAAGATGCTGATAGGAGGAATGACATCAGCAGGACTGATAAAGTAGGGTGCTGGGTGGGAAACTTATCAAAATACTTCTTCCTACAAACATACGCACACACTTATAGACCCACACATACATTTGCTGGACCTGAGAGTAGAAGCCCAACATATCTAGTGATTTGTACTATAGTGTTATGCAGTTATCCCATGTGCTACAGGGCTTACTGGGCTGACATCTGGCCAAAGGTGCTGATAAGGGGAATGACATCAATAGGACTGATGAAGTGGGGCACTGGGAAGTGTGGGTGGGAATGGCCTAAAACTGTTTCACCTACAAACAAATACTCCCACACACACACACACACACACACACACACACACACACACACACACACACACACACACACACACACACACACAGGTGATATGATATTATAAACCCAACCTCAGTACTATTGCACAATGGGGTTCATCTTTTATGCTAGCATGTGCAACTGTTTACAACTGGTATGCCACTGCCAACAGCATGACATCACTGTATGCCATTCAGGGTATCTGTGTATGTGACTCACTCTGTCTGTGTCCCTCTGTGTGTGTGTGTGTCTGTCTGTCTGTCTCTCTCTCTCTACCAATGCCCATCTCTCACTTCTCCACATCTATGTGTGTATATGCTTGACATATTTTATCTGTTGCCCATTTATTTGTGTTTTTATTACACACAACAGATGCAGATATATCACATATGGACCACCTATAGCTAGCTGAGGGTAGTCCTGTCTGATGTGTGTGTGTGGGGACAGTTAAAGGTACATAGCTGTCTCTATGCACAGACATATATACACAATACAGTCATATAGTCCAATGTGGGTTCCAACATGTAGTCTGATGTGGGTTTCAACATGTCCTGTGATTCAACATGTCCTGTGATTCTCTAAGTGTAGGAGCATGCCCAGTGTAACCTTCTATAGTTAGAGTGGGACTCCATTCCAGAGATAAGTGTACTCCAGTCCAGGGTTTTGTCTGCTGCAGCCATACCTCTCAAGAGTCCACTACACTTTCCTTGGGGTACTGGGTTTGTTTAGCGGACATTTTCTGACATATCTGTAGCCTGACACTGCAATGTATTGTGTCATTACCTAGTGCCAGATATCCCCAGATCATCACAGTGCTTTACCAGAGAAAGTTGTATGATGCATAGACCAATATTATGGGGCAGCTATGTACATTCTTGCCCATCAAGGCCAGTTGTGAGGTGTGGCTACAGCCAGTTGAGTGATGATGCACTGTGTAAACAGTCCAGCAGCTTGGTGATATACTGGCTGGGGATCTCCTGCTTGTGTGGTATGTTTCTAACCTAAGATGTCATATCCTTGTGTGGCCCTACATCTCACCTGTACATTTGTTGGCAAATTGTCCAGGTGTTTGGATAGAGGTTTCATCCTGTCTATGTGAACTTGTGTTTTTATGGCAAGTTAGTTACAGATAATTGAAGAGTGATGTTACAAAATAATGGCAGGCATTATTGTTTCAGACTACCTACTCTTCAAACAATTCCTGCTGCTGCAAACCCCTCAACCTACCAACTTTCTCAGTATGTAAGGGTGATAGTTACAACACATGCCTATCATTGTGCCTTTGTTCCACTTTTATTTCTGCCCTTGTCCAGAAGTCTTGCTGTCAGAGGTTGAGAGTGATGGGTGCGGGTACAGAGTGCATTCTACTGTGCAGGCATGCCCATTATATGTAAAAGCAAACATAAGAAAAATAATTATTGAAAATAACCATTGGCAACAGTACAAAGATCACAATATTCACAAAAGCCTTAGCACCTTGTCTACACAGCCTTCAAGAAGTCCACTATGTGTGTAGTATATTCCACATAGTACTGTGACTTCCAGGTATGACAGTGGCAGAGCAGTAGGTGTCACTGACATGCATAATAGTTGGCACTGCAGTTATCTGCATGTGACCCTTTCAAAGACAGCACTGTACCTAGGGCACTACAAGAAAACTGCCAGGAGAATGTGCAGGCCAGATCCTGACAGTATTAGCCACATGTACATATAGCTGATTGACCCCTTCATATTGTGAACATGCAACATGTTTTCATGTGTATTGGGACTTTTATTTTTAGAAAAATAAAACACTTTTCCATGAAAATAGCCATATATTTGGCCACTGGCATGCCTAAAGATTACAATACATGCTTTTATTTGAGCTGTCATGCCTTCGTTTTAATTTTTGCAGAAATGTATTCAGCTATTAGCCAAATACATTTCTGCAACTAACATTATTCTTGCACAGATGCCTGCCTGCTTGCTTAATCCCTAATCCACTTCATTTGCATGGTTTTCACCAGCAAATGAGGTAATTAGCATTATGCAGTGGTGTCCATGCAGGAATAGTTTAGGTAGGCTCATGCAAACATACATGTTACTGCATTTCTGTGGGTATATGGGGGGCACACCTGTCGACTGTATATATTTGCACAGACTGTGCTGATATTTGCTTTACATTTTGGTTCCATTTACCATACTATTGTGCCCTGTCTTGGGGACTAGAGGCATAACAGTAAAGACCACAGGTCAGATTGTAATGGCATACATTTGAGTTTCAGACTTCTTACCCTTCATAGCCTTACTGCAACTGCGAGAATTGCTGTGCTATCACTGTGTGAATCTGTAGGGAGCTAATTCAACATTGCCACCATTTTTGGCCTTTATCAGACTTTTTCTCTGGTTTTCTACAGCTGTCTTGCTGTGTAGGTCTGAGGGGTGTGTATGGGACCCCCACACTGACAGCAATGCCTGTGACTTATGACCGCCCAGTTAGTTGTCTCCACACATATACTGCAGTGGGATTTTCCACCTTGGGTACTACTGCATAGTATGTGGAAGCCAGCATTGGGCAGATATTTCCTGGTGTCCCACATAGCTGTCAGGTGTCTGCTGCTATCCCAGTATGCAACTCCATTCTCTTGCATGCATGCAGCATTACCATAGATATGCTACCAAAATCTACTAATCCATTCATTTATTGTTAAGACAACTGATGTAACTTGTGCTTGTGGCATTTGTGAGGATGGTGCTTGATGGCCGCCTATGTTGGATGCACACAGTGCACTGCCTATACATGGTAAGCTACAGGTAATGTGATGTGTGTGTCATCCATTTTACTGTGTGTGTGAGTCAGAGAGAGGTGTCAGTCCTTGGGGACCCTACAGTGTCAGTGTGTGTGCTATGCATTGCCTCTTTGCCAAGGCCTGAACATACGGGGCATGCCTCCATCTGCCTGCAGGAGCAGACTCAGGGGCCTCTTCCTCTGAGTCCTTCTGTGCCTTTGTGGACCTTGGCAATGGTGGTGGGCTGTGTTAGCCTTCCCCATGCTGTTCCGTCTGCAGCTATTTCCGCAGGATCATGTTGTGTAGCATGGCACAAACTATGAACATGTGTGCACATGTGGCTCTAGAGTACGCACGGCTCCACCAGATATGTCAAGGCAGCAGAACCATGACTTGAGCATCCCAAACACATGCTCTATAATGATCCTGGTCTGTGTGTGTATGCCTCATTATGGCATTCTTGTATGGGTATGTATGCATTTCTGATGGGTGTCATCATCCATGTCTCCAGTGCATGGCCAACATCCCCCATCAGACGGTCATACGGGATGCCCCCACTGGCAAATGTGTGCTACAGCTGTGATGAACGCCAGATGTGGGAGTCATGATAGCATCCAGGGATGCCAGCACACACATTCATGATAATGCCCTGGGCATTGCACATGACCTGACAGTTGATGGAGGGGAAGCCCTTGCGGTTTATGTAGACCCTACCCTGTTCACTGGGTGGTGCTTTGATGTGGATGTGTGTGCAGTCTATTGCACCCAGTACCTCTGTGTATTCTGCTACACAGTGGAAGAGATGCATATTGCTGGTCCTCTCCTCATGGGTGTTGGGAAAGTAAATGTGACATCCAGGAAATGGTGGTGTACCCTGGATGCAGATGCCAGTGAGACCCCCATGATGTCCCCAGTAGGTCTTTGGAAAGTACCTGTAACTAGTATTCTTAAGGCTACACATACCTTGGTATCCACTGGGATGGGTTCCCTCTCTGTTGGCTCTAGGTCTGAGTTGAAGCTGGCACAGCTCGATGATTTACTGTAGTATGTCTCTGCCCATCCTGTAGTGGTCTACTATCTCCAGATCATGTAGCCCCTGGTAAGTTACATTGTGTCAGAACACTCTTCTCCTCCTCCTCCTTGGTCTGTGGTGGTTGTCAGCATTATCTTCCTCACCACCCTCAGCCTCTAGCACATAGTGATGGATCAAAGCAATGGCAGACCCTAACATTTTTCCAGTTAAAATCCCCCTGCATGTGTACACCAATGGCGCAGAGTTTGTGGGAAAAAACAGACTGTAAGTTGTTTCCATAGTTTATACTGTTGTGCTGCAGATGCTGCCTGTAGGATTAGCTGACTATGGTGCATTCCACCTGCTAGCTATTTAATTAGTACTTGATTGCTTTTATTCTACTATTTCTCTTTTTATTCCCTTTTTTCCCTTCCCATTTCCTCACCTTTTAATGCCCGAACCATCCGCACAATCCTGGTGCCCAAATATAAACAGTCCTGTTTTGGGTTTTGTTTTTTGTTTTAGACCCGGTGCATGCCACACAAACCTGTTTAGCTAATGTAGCACTGAGAAATGGCCCTCCCTGGATGCCAAAATGCTCTTCATTTCATGGAATAAGTCAATAAAGGCTCAGACACATCCCCTTGCTTAGCTGTGCTTAGCTAAGCATATCTGGGAGCCATGACACTCCAGTGTGGTCACACCAAGCATGACACACACCCTTTTCATGTCTGCTGCTCCTCCTGCTTACACGATCATGTTATAGCACCAACACGGTTAGGTGCAGTTTGGCACTTAAAATATTTTTGTGATTCAATAAATTTCCCCTCATTTGCATACCCCACTGCCTTAGTCCGTAGTTACTGCACTACACCATAGCCTTTCCCCTTAGCAACCTCTGCTCCCTGGTATTGTTTTGATTCTGCATGCCATAGACTATAATGGCAAAATGCAGATTTTCCTTAAAATTGTGTTTTCACATTTTTTTCTTTTTTCTTTTCATCACAATCCTGTTGGCGCACCACTGCCCTGTGCTTAAATGGCCGAGATCGATCAAAAAAATAAAATTTGATTTTTAGAAAAATGAAACACTTTTCCATTTCAATAGCCATATATTCAGTCATTGGCATGCCTAAAGATTATAATGCATGCTTTTATTTGAGCTGTCATTCCTCCATTTTAATTTTTGCAGAAATGTATTTGGCTAGTAGCATACAAATACGACTGGCTGGAATTCCTTCCACAGCCCGTTCTGGTGGTTACAGTGCTTTGTATGCGGCTTGCTCCTTTTTTGTGGTTCACATTTCTGCAACTAACACTATTCTTGCAGGATGCATGCCTGCTTGCTGAATTGCTAATTCACCTCATTTGCATCGTTTTCACCAGCAAATGAGGTAATTAGCATTATGCAGTGGTGTCCATGCAGGAATAGTGTAGGCAGGCTCATGCATGTCAGAACAGTAGTTTACTGCATCGCTCGGCAGCCATCTTCCATGCAGGAGTGGCTACACTGTTCCTGCAAGGAGATTTCACTTTATTGAATCCCAGGGGATGAGTATGTCTTTTTTTTTTTCTCAAATGTATCAAAAGCTTTCCTATCCTTGTCAGAGAGAATAGTGTTAACATTCACAGGTATGTTTGGCAATAGATTATTTTTCCAAGGAAATAACTGCAAAACCTGATTTAGAATTTGCAAAAGGATATTTGTGAGATTCTGGAACTTTATCTAATCGATCATACTTTTCAGGGACAGGATGCTGATTGTCAGATTTCTGTGAGGTCTCAAAACACATCCTCGAAAGCTGGTAAAACTGGAGGAACAGCTGCAGACCAAGGGAAATCCAGCTCTGCTAAGTCATAATTCTTTTGCTGGAATACTAGAATTTAATTTTGTTCCCACTGAAGCACTGCTTTCATTTTCTGCTACAGTTTAAAAAAAAAAACTCTTCAGAAAAAGACCAAATCAAGGATGTGGATCTTCCCAAGGAATCAGGCACTGAAGGCTGGTTTTATGGTTGAACATTGCTGCTTCCTCCCCTGAGACAGTCAACAATGGTTCTTCCTTCCACAATAAGGACAATCCAACAGCCTTAGAGGATGTGGGTAATTCCTAGCCCTTAACGGCTTATCAATGAGCAATGCCAGTGGGATTAAGACAAGATGATCTGAACTATCTGAGGTACTTGTTTTGGTCACAGAAAAGTCACGTCACTGGATAAGGTAGTGAGAAAGTCATTCTGACTACTGAAGATTCTGTTGAAAGTTTATTTTTCTTGCAGGCAGGGTAGAGAAGAACCAAACAGTAGAATGCCTGCTCCATGTATAACCATGAAACAGTGCTTCATAAGGAGGTAGTGTAGTCTGAATGAGTTGGTGAACCTCCTGGTAGGAAAAATGAAGTTTGAGGAAAATAAATCCATGACCACCTCAAACTACACTAGCCAATCCCCATATCTAAACTTTTTTTCAAACAAAAAAGCAAAGATTTTACACAAAAGTGATTTTAAAACAGTTTTCTCCCATGAGTCATTTAACAAAAAAAATCAACTTTTATTGAATATTTTTCTTTCGTTACAGCCACTAGATACACATTTCTGAACCTAAATAATTTCACTTTGATAAATGTAAACTTTTTTCCTAACAAAAAAGACTCATTGTAAGGTTTCCTCCAGAGGAGTTGTTCACAAAATCCTGTGACAAAGCGACAAAGTCTGTAACAACCAAATAAAGTGAAATAACTGAGTTACGGAACTTCTTCAGAAAATGATTCAAGTTCAGACCCAAACTTTTAAACAAAATTTGGTGCACAAACATCAATTAAACTAAACAATAAGAAATCGTAAACTGAACCATGTCTAATACTTAATGACACCACTTCCCTCCTCAAACAAAGTGAACCAGATATCTTAATCTTACCAGGTAAAATATAAATATAAATATAAATATCAATATAAATATAAATATATGCATGCATGTATACAAAAAACATGAAACAGAAAATTTAAATTTGTAATGTATATAAAAATAACATCACAATAAAAAGTATATTTATAATTATAAAACTTTAAGCCTTAATAAACATTTTATATTCAAATTTTTGTTCAAGGCAGGGTGCTTATCTGATCTAAGATAAACCTGCCACTTAAGCTCCCTGGATTCTAATACATCATTACATCCATTAATAAACATAAGGGTACTTATCTGCCCAGCCTTGGTGAAGCACTAGCTGACTCTTGATCATTTGAAGCCCACCTAGAGAGCACAGTTCTACAGCAAGAAAGATTTGAAGGTTTGGCACCCTAACAGCTGATTTTATGTGGCTTTCCCTGAGTTGTTGTGTGGTTAAGGAGCATATAAGGTGCCCTAAAATTTTGGACACTAGCTGGTTGCCATATCCTTGGAAGGATATAACCCCTTATATCTTATGTTACTGCAACAGTGATCTACTGATAAACATCTGAGAAATCAGCACACACTGAAATGATGTAAAACTTAATATTATTGTTTAAAAGATGGTAAAGAATATAAACAAAAAAAATCAGTGAAAGGTTATTTGTTGGCAGGCTTTATAAAGATTGTGAAAGCAGCTTTAATTCCAAACTATTCCATTATAACGATTGTAAACAAAAGACTGTGAGGAAATTTTAAGAATAGTCATCTTCCCAGAGCATAAATTGCACTGTGGAAAATAAAAAGCTTAGCTGGAAAAAATGATCTACCTGTCTTTCAAGCATTACTTCCATTATCCAAAATAATTTATACTCCTTTTCACTATGTAAATATTGTGCATGCTTTTTCCATATCATTGTTCTATGTCAAACTGCTTTTGGAAATGTATCACTTATATTTCAGTACAATATCATATATGATGTTCTTTAAAATTAACATCATTGTGTCTATCCCCATACCATTTGAGGATAGAACAAACTATAACAATCAGTGATAATTATAAAATGAAATGATAAGTGCATGCATTTTTACAGTGACATTACTGGTTCTTTAAGTGCATCATTAATGCCATGATGATCTCACTAGCAGTGCAGTGTGTTAGAATCATGCAGATAATAAGTGCTGGTCAAAACTATAGTGCACAGGGAGTGGGCAGATATAATAATCCTTTATGCTCACTATAACCTAAGGGAAAGCAAGTCTGAATGGTTCAATGGATGTAATATGTCTTTTTTTCTGACTCTGAAATAGATGTCTCCATTTCCAACATCCTTTCAAAAATTGTCATGGTCTACGAAGCCAATGATGATTTTATACACTGGAGTCATAGATTCCTAGGTTCCTAGGTTCCTAGGTTCCTAGGATGATACTAGACTATTGGCCCGGAGCCCCTTATAAGCCTAGCCAAGAATTTCACCCATGTTTCCTCAATGTCAGCACCTGTTTCCCCTGTCCAGCAGGGACACAGGTGGGATCCCAGGGGTATATTTTCTGTTTCCCATCCAGTCATCTGGGTTCCTCTTACAGAGGGCTACAGAGGTATTCTGCTTGACATGAAGAGGGAGTCTATTCCACAGATGGGGGAGTCTTTGGGACACAAATCTATCCTGCCAACAAGTTCAATTAATGTCACAGACCAGGTTAAGGCCTTGGCTGTGGGTTGCGTGTGTGGAGTTTGTCTTATGGATATGCAGGAACTCCATCAAGGCTGGGTCTGAAATGGCCTTGTATGCCAGAAACAGGTCACCTCTGAGCAGTCTGTATGAGACTGAGTAGAGGGACAGGGATTTTGGCCTATCTGTATATGGTAAATGTTTGAGACCCTGGATTTTCCTGGTCAGGAACCTCTGTAGTCTCTCCAACTGCTGCATGTGCTTGGCAAGGTACCTGCTGAAGGGGCTACTGTACTCGATAATGGGTCTGATAAGGGAGGAGTACAGGGATGTTATGACCTCCTTGTTCCTGGATGAAATATCCTTATTTATGAGGTGGGCCATGTAGAAAGCCTTCCATACAACAGAGGCAATGTGTTAGTCAAAGTCAGGTTGCTATCAACCTGGGTGCCCAAGTCCCTCACGACTGATTACATGCTTAGTATGTTGCTATTCATGTGATAATTAGTGGGGTTGACATGGCACCAGTCATTAGTTTGTTTAAGGCTCTCTTGGAGGATGTTCACATCAATAGGGAAATTTAAGACAGTGCTCAGCTTGCAGTCATCTGCAAACTTGGACAGCCACAGACCACTGGTTTTGTCTTACACCTCAGAAAAGTATATCCCAAACAGTAGAGGCCCCAAGACCAATCCTTGGGGTACACTGGTCATTATAGGTCTACTACTAAAGGTAGCTTCCCCAACTTTGTCTGAGTGGGTAATATCAGTGAGCCAGTTAGCTACCCATCTGGTAACATATGGGTTGATGCCTAGCTGAGAGACTTTATCTGTTATGCCTGAGTGGGGAATAGTGTCAAAGGCTTTGGCTACGTTGTGATAGGTGGTGTGCACCATCTTCCCATCGTTCATGGCTTTGGTGACTGTTTCAAAGAAGCTGACCAAGTTTAATAGGCATGATCTCCCTTTGACAAAACCAAACTGTTGGGGTCAAGCATTTGGAGGTTGCCAATGTCCTTGTTTATAAGGTCCATGAAAATGCATTTCATGGCCTTGCGGATCAGGCTAGTTAGGCTGATGGGCCTATAATTGCCTGGATCAGTGGATGTTCCACCTTTGTGTAGAGGGATCATAGTGGCTGTCCTCTGTTCAGTTGGTATAAAACCAGTGCTTAGGCTTTGGTTGAATAGGATATCTAATGGAGCTGGGACCTCATGCCTGAGTTCATGTAGGATACAGCCAGGTATGTTATTAGGTCCCATGGAGACTGTATTTTTTGCCTTTAAGAGAACATTAAGGACCTGCTCTCTGGTGATGAAGGGAGGGGGCAGGTGCTGAGAATGTCCTGGTTTACTGACAGGGGAGACAGGGGGTGAAGTTTTCACTGAACCTGTCTGCCAGCTGGTTAGCTATATCTGTGGCATTTGTGTATGTGGTGTTATTGACCACCAGTTCAGAGCAGATTTGAGTGGTGCCTTTGAGATTGTGGACATATGCGAAGAATGCCTTGTGATTGGCCTTGGTGAATATGGCCAATCTGGACTTGCAGTTAGCCTTACTGGACAGCAATTGTTTCCTTCTATTTATAGATTTTTTTATTTCTGCTGTCTACCAGGTTTACTCTTCTGTGAGGAATGATTTGGTCCTGTCAGGTATTGCTGAGTCCATAGAGCTATGTAGGTGCTGATATAGTTTTTTGGTGTAGGCTTGGAAATTAGTGCTAGTTCCAACTGAAGGGACAGTGGCTGTGAAGCTATATATACCTACCCTGAGGAGATTGTAGTCAGCTTTGGAAAATGTTTTTTTGGTTTACCCTGATAAGGAGGGGGGTGGTCAGGGAAGATGGTGACTTCAAAAGTCATCGCATAATGGTCGGATCTTATCAAGGAGCATGATGCTGTAGGAGTGCTACAGTGGCTACTCATGTTGGTTAGGACCAGGACCAGGATATTTTCAACTCTCTTAGGGGTGTCGACCAGCTGATCCAATGCATTGGCACTTATGAAGTCGAGGAATCTCTGGGCATTCATCTTTGGGCTAGAATAGGTCTTCCACTCTATGGTTGGGTAGTCTAAGTCACCCAGGATCAGGGTAGAGAGTTGAATCTTGATGGATTCAAGTAAGTCCATATAGGTGTAGTGGGTGTCCTGAGTCATGGTTGGGGGTCTGCAGCTAGCTATGATTTGAACAGGTGTTTTATCAACAGTTAACTTAACTTGGAGTGTCTTCTGTGTGTCATACTGTTTGACTAGCCCGGAGGTGTGTATGTCTTTGATAAATATTGAAACTCCACCTCCTTTGGATTTGTAGCCCTCCATTTGGGGTCTGAAAGTATGGTAGGATGAGTAACCTGGTAAGGTTGGGGTGCTCTCCACAGCATTGAACCAGGTTTCAGTAACTGCACAAATGTCAGCATCCTCCAGGGCAAGGAATGTTTGCAATGAGTGCAGTTTCATGCTAAGAGCCTTAGCGTTTAGCAGCATGACCTTTAAATTTTGTTTATAAGAAATTTTTGTGTTGGTAATTTTGTACTCATGACTTTGCTAAAAAAGGCACTATGGGGAGGCAAGAGCCATTGTCAGAAGCATAAAGCTCAGGGGAGACAGATGAAGGCAATCTCTGGAAAAGCATCATAGTTTGTCAATCATGTTTTCCCAGGCTGTCAGGTACTGGATCCCCTTGGAATGACACCAGAAACTAAGCCAATTGTTAAAGTCAATCATTTTCTGTTTGTATTGAGGTATCATTCTAGGTGATAGTAGGATGCTGCTTAAGGCTAGGGACATACCTGCCTGGGACACATATTCAGCAAGCTCAATCATGTCTCTCTTCATATAGTCCAGAGAGGTATGTCTCAAGTCATTCACACCAACATGGACTATGACAGACTCTTAACAGTACCTGTTGTTAAGAGACAAGTGTATGCATTATATGTTGGATTCTAGCACCTGACAAGCAACTTACTGTGACTTTCTCCTTGTTTAGCCTGGTGAGGAGCACATCCGTGTGTCTCACGATAAAGTCTCCTATGACTAGTATGTTGGGTTTGTGGTTGGGCCTTAGAGGCTGAGACACAGACATGTGTTCTATGTGTGATGCTTGGTGATGTGGGTTGTGATGTGCGTGTGTGTTTTTGCTTCGGAAGTCTCTTTTGTTTAGGTATGTTTTTGTTGAGATATATGTACGAGTGTGTTGTACAGATGTAGGTGGTGTTAGAGGTGTGGTGTTCATAGTGTTTGTGCAGACAACCTTCTCAGTGCCAGATGTACTGGCTTGTGTCCGAGACAGCAAGGATTCTAGGTTCTTAATGTGACTGCATCTCTCACATATTGTGTTCCTAGGTGGTAGAAGAAGAGGGTTGTCTGTGTATATAAGGCAGTTGCTACACTGTCTCAGGATGCCCATAGCAACAAGACTAGCAGTAGAAACCACAGAAAACTGTCCATCCATGGTTATCAGAATATGTGGAAGAAAGGTCAGGGATAGCAGAGTGGATACTATCTGAGGAGAGTACCTATAGGTGTGAGTAGGGCTGGATAAAATCAATACAGTAGCTGCAGACGAGGGCCTCACTCACACATAAGTCATGGTAAGGGAAAAATGCAAATGAGTTACCTCGCAAAGGGTTAAAACAGCACAGTGTCAGTGTGCAATGGGCAAACAAGCACAAACCCATGCAAATGCTGGGTTTAAATACCACAAAAACAAAAGTAAAATAGAAACACTGGAATTGACCAATCAACCCTTATCCCTGAGCTCTTAGTTCAACACCCTATGCCAGACTAGTTCCAACCAGTTCACTTACTCCCATTAAGTGCAGGCAGGCCCTGGACAACACAAGATGGCATTGCAGGAAATACAGAAATCACACAAACAGATCTGAATACAGCAAAACCTGTAACCAGACTATGCCAAATATATTTAAATGCTGTTCAGGTCAATTTAACACAACAGAACAGATACACACTTAGATAACAGTAGCAAACAAGAGCAAATTGATTTAAACAAATTAACCAATTAACCAATAAAAAAGCTCAAAACTGAGCCCTGTTCCATCAGTCTTCAATCAGACAAGTTCTAACTGGACACTCCTGCCACTAGAGTGCAGGGGAACCTTCTCCAAAAAAGATGGCCCGGATTATATATAGTCCACTAGAATAAACTGTATGATACCAAAGGCAGGTCATGCTTACAAATTGGTGGAGTTATTTGAGAAGGTTGCAAAAGAATTAGATGAAGGCAAAACAGTTCACCCTGCCTACCTTGACCTGGCCAAAGCATTGGACACAATACCTTAATTGGACATTGTTGACAAACTCAAGAGGTTAGGTATAAACCCTTATGTGACTTGGTAGATTGCCCACTGGCTCAAAGACAGGACCCAGGAAGTTAGAAATGGGAAGTCCACCTTTACAGAGGCCAGTCACAAGCCAAGACCCTGAGGGATGTGTCCTAGGATCACTCCTTTTGGCAAAGTCAATTTTAATTTGCAGATGATTGTAAATTAGGGGCAGTCGTAGAATCCTCCACTGACACAAATGTTTCCAGGAAGGGCTGATGCAGACAAATAACTGATGTCAGAGTCAAGAACTAAAATTAAATGCCAAGAAATGCATAATAGTATTCTTCAGGAAGTCATCCACCCCGATAACTATTATATTGACAACACACACCTAAGAACTGACACAGTAGTCAGGGACTTGGAAACATATATAGACATTAATCTAACCTTTAACCATCATGTGTCTGCAGTAGTGAGGAAATCATTCTATGATGTGCAACTTATAAACAAAGGTATGGCATCCATTTCCAAGGAAGTCATTGTTCCACTGTATCTGGCATTCATCTGACCTGTCATTAAGTACAATTTCCCTTTTGGTATGTACCTAATCAGGCACATTCAACAGCTGGAACATCCACAATGGTTCCTCATTAAAAGAATACGGAACATAAGTAACATATCCTGTACAGACTGCCCCAAAGCCCTATCCCTGTATTCTGTTTCCTACAAGTTGTTGAGGATGATCTAGGCATGGCTTACAAGGCATTGTCAGACCACACCCTGATGGACCTCTTGCATATCCGTAAAACAAACAGCACCAGAATTACCCGATTTAAAGACTTCCACCTTGCTTGTGATATAACTAGGAGCTGCTGGAGTGACAGTTTTTTATCCCAAAGACTACCCCCTTTCTGGAACAGGCTCCACATCAATGTGAAGCAGAGTCCCCCCCTCACCCAATTCAAGTGTAACTTGGACAGTTGGATGGGGAACAGAAAATTCATGTCTGGTTTAGCATGTATGTCTCTAATGGACACAGGCAGCCTGTAAAAGGTTCACCCCTCAGGCCCCTGCTTGTAAATGATTCATCTCCTAAGCCGCAGCTTACACTTATTGAGGGTACCAGAACATGTCAGACATGTGGGATCCATGGCTAGGCTTACAAAAGCCCTTGTGGTCATTAGCCTAGTACACACCTATGAACCTATAAGATGTAGATTGCTCCTGTCCATAAGTGTCTTACATAGCTGCTGGAGGCCCAGGAAAGTAGCACTTAATCATGTTTCTTTGAACACTTTCATAGTTTATTAAATTGATTTGGGAGAAGGATTCTGCAGGAAAGAAGGGAAAAAAAAGAAAGAAAGAAAGAAAGAAAGAAAGAAAAACTTTTGGGAAAAAAATCTATGCCCTGACTAGCTGGGAAGGGCAAATATTCCTAAATCCCCCCTGAAACACAACATTTAGTATTACTTAATTTGGTGTGTTTGCACTCAATGTGTTCTCCAGCTTATTACATTTACTTTGTGGAACATAACATTCTCTGAAGTTTGTAGCCTGTAATTAGTCATTGTTTGATCAGTGTTCTATCCCGGTAAACAAATTTAAATAAAGTAATAAATAGAAGAGCTATTTGCTGAAAGATAAGAATGGTCAGTTATATGGCAGTACTCATAATAACATGCAATATCTGCAATGAGCATTTGTTACCTCACAGCAAGTGAAAACTCAGCTATCAAATCATTATTTTTCTGAGTTGCCTAAGACCATGATATGTCTTATAAACTGAGAGCATAGAGCACCAGGAGAGCAAACCTAATAGAGATAGTGTAGTTATCCATATCAAAATTACTGTCAAGGTTTAATCTGCTATGTCGACAGACTTAAGAAAATAAAAGCTGAAGACTTGTCCCATTATCTGTATATTACAGACTTGGGTGCTGTCCACTCATACTGTTAGAATTCACAATTTTAGATTACAGTTTAACTGCTAGACATGCATTTTATTATCCACAAAGAAATGGATAAGTAACAAAGGCAGAGAATGTCCTAGTTTAAACACAGTCCAAGAATAAACAAAACATAGGTAAAATCCAAGGTAAATTTATTCACTCAGGTAAGCGCTTTCATGATACACATATCACTTCTTCAGACCTTGGATTTACCTATGTTTTGTTTATTCTTGGACTGTGTTTTAACTAGGACATTCTGTGCCTTGGTTACTTCACCATTTCTTTGTGGATTTCTATGACTTTATTGTACCTTGGTGGAGTATTTACCCTAGCTGTTTCCTGTAGTATTTTCATGTGTTTTATTATGACTGCTTAATGCAAAGTAGTATAACGCATGACAATATAAAAGTACTGCTAAGCAGTGAAGTGAGATAATGGGATATTGTTTGGAGGGCCTTCTGCACTTTACTCTTTAAAGTATGCTTTAGGAAGGAAAATCAGATGTCTAACCTTACTAGGCACCTGCAGCAGCTTGAGAGACCTCAGAGATTTCTAACCAAGAAAATTCAGGGTCTCCGGCAGATGTCATACTTTGACAGACTGAAGTCACCATGCTCAGTAGCATACAGACTACATAGATGAGACTTGTGCCTGTCCTACAGAGCTATCTCGTATCCAAATCTAATGGAAATGCTGCACATCCGCAAGTCAAGTGGGACAATAGTCACCTGGTCGAGGGACCTTAACCTGCTCTGCGACATAAATAGGACCTTCTGGAGAGCCAGATACATCTCTCAAAGTTTGCCACTCCTCTGGAATAGGCTACCAATTCACATCAAACAAAATGCCTCTAGGACCCTGTTTAAGTGTAGCCCAAATGACTGGATGGGAAACCACAAATTCCTGCCAGGGATTTCACCTATGACCATCCTAGATATGGGCAGTCATTGCTAACTAAGATCTCAAGTTTAGGCAAGATGCTTTATATTGGGTTTCTCTAGTATTATATTGGGTACTCATGGCTAGGCTTATAAAAACCTTTGGGTCAGTAGCACAGTAACTACCTATAGGTTCATAGGTAGGTACTAGGCTATTGGCCCTAGGGCCTATATAAGCCTAGCCAAAAAGGTACCCTGGCTTTCGCCACCAAAAAAAAATATTTTCCTGTGCCCCTGTTGAGCAGAGCCACAGAAGTGATCCCTGAGGTGAATTTCCTATTACCCATCCAATCATCAAGATTTTTCTTGAAGAGTGCTAATGAGGAGCTCTGTTTGACATAGATAGGTAGTCTGTTCCAGAGAATGGGAAGTCTCTGGGACAGGAATCTATCCCTCCAGCATGTTCTGTTTATTGTGGGACAAGGTTTAGGTCCCTAGAGCGTGTAGCTCGGAGGGACTGGGATTTCTTTAAGTGGAGCATGTCCAACAGCTCTGGGTTTGACATAGCTTTGTATGTTAGACAGAGATTGCCTCTGAGTAGGTGATATGTGATGGAGTAAAGCTGGAGTTTTTTGAGACGGTCTGCATAGGGCATCTGTTTGAGGCTGGTAATCCTCTTTGTGAGGTATTTCTGCGGCCTTTCCAGTTGTTGTATATGTCTTGTGAGGTACATACCAAAACGGGTGCTGTATTCTATAATGAGTCTAATGAGTGATGAGTAGAGGGGAACAATGACCTCTTTTTTCCTGGATGAGAAACCTTTTGTGATGAGGTGTGCTAAGTAGAAGGATTTCCTGACTACTGTGGCAATGTGATTATCAAAGGAGAGACTACTGTCCACCTGTTTCCCAAGGTCTGTTATCACACTTTTGGGGTTAAGTAGACTACCACCTATGTGGTAGTTCATAGGTACAGAGTTTTTACCAAATGGGATGACAATGCACTTTTTGCCATTAAACTTGAGGCCATGGCTTTGACACCAGGCATCTGTCTTAGTGAGGCCCTTTTGTAGGATGTCCACATCGTTAGGAGTTTCAATTATGGCTCGTAGATTGCAGTCATCTGCGAACTTTGTTAGCCAAAGACCTTCTGTGTTAGCCTGTACTTCAGAGAAGTAGATACCAAACAGGAGAGGACCCAGGACTGAACCCTGTGGTACTCCACTTGTCACTGGTCTGAAGTCAGATTTGGAGTCTGCTACTTTCACAGTGTGGGCTCTGTCAATGAGCCAGTTGGCAACCCATCTTATGACATAGTGACTTACACCTAGTTTAGTGAGTTTATCTATAATTCCAGAGTGGGGGATGGTGTTGAAAGCCTTGGCGAGATCTAGATAGTCTGTGTGAACCACCTTACCCTCATCTACAGCTTTGGTGACCGCTTCAAAGAAGTCTATCAGGTTTAGGAGGCATGATCTGCCTTTTACAAACCTGGACTGGGTGGTGTCCAGAGTTTGGAGATTACCAATGTCATTGCTTATAAGTTCCATGATGATATGTTCCATAGCCTTGCAGACCAGGCTCATCAGGCTAATGGGGTGGTAGTTGCTGGGCTCCATTGTGGCTCCCCCTTTGTGTAGTGGGATAACCGTCACTGTGCACCATTCAGTGGGCATAAAACCTGAGGTGAGGCTATGATTGAACATGGTACTTATCTGGGGTGCCAGTTCATTCTGTAGTTCATGTAGAATGCAGCCTGGGAAGTTGTCAGGTCCCACGGATGCTGTGTTCTTGGTTTGGAGAGTGTGGTTTTTACCTGTGCAGCCATGATTACAGAACTCTGCATTCTTCCAGTATAGAGGTGGGCCCTTTAGGGGCTGAGAGGGGGGTAAAGTTAACACTAAACCTATCTGCCAGGATGCTGGCAATATCAGTTGGTTCTGCATATTTAGCGCCATTGTGCTGTAACTCAGAGCAGATTTGAATGTTGCCATTGAGATTCTTGACATAGCTATAGAATGCTTTGTGGTTGTCTTTAGAATCAGTGGCAATTTTGTTTTCATAACTAGCTTCGGAGGATTTTATGAGGGATCTCAGCTTCTTACTGTGGCTGACCAGGGAGTTTCTGCAGTCATGGGATTTTACACTTTTTTGCAACAGTTTGCTTTTCATGTTGTAGAGGTTGTTTATGGCAGGGGATCACCAGATTGGCTTCCTTTTTTGGAGGATAACATCTTGGTTCTGTTAGGGATTGCATTATCCATGCACTCGTGTAAGTGCTTATAAAGTGTATTTATGTAGGAGTCAGCAGTCGTACCTCTGTTGTCTGTCTGCATGGGTGTCGTGAAGTTTGCCACTTCTATCTTAAGAAGCATGAAGTTGGCTTTGGAGAAGTTTTTTACGGTGGTTTCCCTAATGGGGGGTGGGGGTGGGATGTGGATATCTAGGGTTATTAGCTTGTGGTCAGATCTGACCAACGAGGAATTGACCTCTGGTGTGGAACACCAGTTACCCATGTTGATAATGACCAGGTCTAGGATATTGCTGCCCCTGGTGGGGGTGTGTGGATAAGTTGATCCAAGGCGTTGGAATTTATGAATTCCAGAAAATGTTGAGCAAAAGAGTTGGTACATGAGTAGTTTTCCCAGTTAATGGTGGGGTAGTTGAAATCGCCCATTATTAGGGTGTTAGGTTGTACCCTAATATTTTCCAGTGTATCAAGAAATGAGGAGTGGAAGTCCTCGGCCATGGTGGGAGATCTGTAGCAAGCTACAATTTGGATTGCGGTTCTGCCCAGAGTTAGTTGCACTTGGATAATCTCCAGTGCATTATGCTAAGCAACTAGCCTGGAGGTGTGGATATCCTTAATAAATATGGACACGCCTCTACCTTTAGTGTTTTGGTCCAGGTTAGGTGTCTGAAAGGTGTGGTATGAATTATAAACTGATAATGCAGGGGTGCTCTCTGGAGCCTTGAACCAGGTCTCTGTCACTGCACAGATGTCAATGTTCTCCATTTTAAGGAGTGCCTCGAGTGAGTGCATTTTGAGGTTTAGACTTCTAGCACTGAGTAGCATTACCCTCAGATTTTGCTTGCTTGTACCTGTTATGGTGGTGAATTTGTAATTTGAACCTTGCCTAAACAAGGCACTATAGGGTTGGCAAGAGCCTTAGCCAGTATCTGGAATCCCATGGGCGACAGGTGCAGGCCATCTCTGGCAAAGCATCATGGTCTGTCGATCATGTCATCCCAGGCAGACAGATACTGGATCCCCTTAGAATGACACCATTGACCAGCCAATTGTTGAAGTCAAGTCATTTTGTCTTTGTATTGTGGTATCATTCTGGGTGATGGCAGGATGCTACTCTGGGGTAGGGTCTTACCTGCCTGGGCTACAAGATCGGACAGCTCCTCCATGTCTCTTTTCATGTAGTGCAGGGAGGTACATCACAGGTCATTCACACCAACATGGACAATGACAGAGTCATATTTTTACTTGCTGTGGAATGACCTGAGTGTGTGGTTTATGTGGCAGATCCTGGCACCTGACAGGCAGCTGACAGTAACTTTCTCCTTGTTTAGCCTGGTGAGTGGAACATCAGTGTGCTTGACTATAGAGACACCTATGATAGAGTGCGGGGGTACGTTGTTATGCCTTATGGGCTGTGATTGAGTGGCACACTGAGTTTGTGGGCTATGTGTCACTTGGGTTGTGTTGGGGGGGGTGGAGGTTGCTTGCATTTCTGCTTTGGAGGTCCCTGTTGCTTGGGCAGTTTTTTTTTTGAGAGCCTCCATGAACGTAGGTCTGTGTTTTGTGTTTTCATGTGTGTGTTTTGGTGTAGGTTTTGAGGGACTATGTGATGGGTGTGGTGTGATGCAAGTGTTTACCTTCTCCTCTTGACTGTCTAGTCCAGTCTTGAGTGAAGAGAGCTTTGCTTCCAGTTTGGCTATATAAGTGCATCTCTCACAGGTTGTAGTGTTGGGTGGTAGGAGGAGAGGATTGTCTGTGTACATGAGACAATTGCTGCATTGCCCCAAGATGCCCAGATTCATTAGGTAAACAGGAGAAAATACCAGCAGCTGAACCTTAGACATGCCTGGATAGGTGCTTATTTATTAAGTACTAAAAACTGTTTTCATCTAGACAAGTGAGGAAGGTTGAGTGCTGTAGTAATTTGTAGCTTATTTAGTGCTTACGAATTCTGAACAAGTGCTGAGCTCAAAGAGCACCTATGAACCTAAGAACCAATTACAGATTAAAAAAAAATCTGTTTTTCAGTAGATTCTGATAAAAATATAATACCACAGCTCAAGCCTTCTACAGAATTCTTCAATGTTACTCTGCATACTTAAGACCTTTGGGAACATGTTCACCTCAAGAGGATGTCAGAGCTACTGAGCTTGAAAAATGTTTCTTTTTAACTAAATGCACACTATACATTTCCACAGAAAGGTACATGGCTAGGGCTTGCGCATTATATATTAGTCATTTTGCTTTCTAGTTGAACATTTTCTTTGCAGTTTACTTCTTAAATCATTATCTTAGCCTTTCCTTTATAGTAATGGTAATGCTGAAGATGATAAACATGCCCATGTTTATTGATAGCTAAAATTTCCACAAAGCAATAATGGAAGTCACAGTACACAGGAAGGCTGGGCTATTAAGCTTTTTATTATTCTTGTAGGAAATACATTCCCGTTTTTTTTTTTTTTTTAAGAATGAAACAGAAATAAAACTACTGAGTTCAGAAGTGTTACAGGAGAAGAACAAGAATAGGTCTGACTACCTTTTGTTATGTAAATAACATATTACAGTGTTTCTGACTGATTATCCTTTCACACAGCATGATAATTGCACCCCGGGATTGTCTAAGATGTGATATAGTGTTGAAATGCATTGCTCATGTAAAATAAATTACTGTAATTAACAACAGCTTTTCTTAAATGCACAAGTGATAATATGTAATTATATCCTATAATTAAGAAAGGGAATGTTTCTAAATCAGTATGCTTCAGTGAAGAACTACTCCATCTCATATGTAAAGTACCTTCTAACTGCACTCTCCTACACAGTATGACCTCAAAATATTTAGAAGTTTGTAAGTCTGTAACAGAGCACAGAATATATAAAATGGGGGCAAAATGCCATATCGCTCTATTCAGTCTTCACACAGGAGACGGAGTGTGCACTTTGCTCTTTTTTCACAACCTACCACTTCCTCCTATGTCAAATCTCGAGATAATTAAGTAGCACTTTAATAGCAATCAAAGTGGATTATAGCTTACCTTTCCCAAACCAATCATCACAGAAACACAAGTCATTTACTTCTTCCCACTAAAACCTTTATTTTAAATAAAGTTGATATCTGCAATGGAGTTGCCAATACACATTTCCTTTTAGTCAAGTTAATTAAGCCCTGAACAAATTTATAGGCTCATGAATTAGTACTACACTAACTGCTCTTGGAAGCTATTTTAAGCCTAGTCGATTATCTTATATAAGGATCAAACACTGGACATTGCATGAAAAGTACGCATCGTAACCATTATGCCAACCTCACAACCCTATGCTGTTAGTATTCTGAAAATGAGGAATCCAAAGTTCCACATGTATATCCAGGTAACTAAGTAGACCCAAGCTCCTTCAATTTCTTTGTTAGAGAACAGATGCTTGGTTTAAAAGTGAAAGATCTCACAGAACATTTTATTGGACATGAATCTTTCAAGTGCAAATGTAGGTAAAACTGAACATTAGTTAATAGTCAAAGGAACCATAAATTCATTATTTATTGAACAAGAAGAATGATATTGAAATTTACTAGTGAAATAAGCGTGGTTGGTGTATTAAAAACTCTTTTAATACAGGTATTTTAAGATTTCCTAACAAGCTTGCCAAATAAAGTACCTTTAGAGAAGACTGACTCAAGCAAGACAGCAACAGTATCTTGCAACAATTTGATTTAAAAGTAGGAAAATATCACATTTAGAGCAATGAAGCATACATGCAGAATAGTTTCCATAGTCCAGCGATGCATGCTTCAAACTGTGCAAATCTCTATTACATATTTCATGGCTCCCTGTTGAAATGTCTAGACTCAGTATGCTGGACCACAAATCACTGAAAATAAAGAAGAGCAAATCTTGAACATCACTCTTCTGCTATATATATATGTGTGTGTGTGTGTGTGTGTGTGTGTGTGTGTGTGTGTGTGTGTGTGTGTGTGTGTGTGTGTGTGTATATATATATATATATATATATATATATATATGGGTGTGTGTGTATATCTATATATATATAAATATATATATGTGTGTGTGTGTGTGTGTGTGTGTGTGTGTGTGTGTGTGTGTGTGTGTGTGTGTGTGTGTGTGTGTGTGTGCGTGTGTGTGTATATATATATATATATATATATATATATATATATATATATATATATATATATGTGTGTGTGTGTGTGTGTGTGTGTGTCTTTAGATTACTGTAGGGGGTGATAATATTTTTTGGTACAGATGTACTGTCTGGGTGGTAGAGAATTTTATGAACAACTATTATTTGTTTATATTGCAGTTGGTTGGGTAATTCTAGCCAGTCTAATGATTGAAGGTTAACACAGTGATGGGTTATAAAAGCTGACTCTGTGGAAAATCTGGCAATATTATTGTAGCAGCTATTCAATTTATTGAGGTTTGATTTGGATAGGTTAGCAAAGATGATTGAGGCATAAAGAAGGGTTGATAGCAGATGTGTATGGGCAATAACAGTTCTAGTAGATGGGGTTAGGAATTGCTTAATCCTGTATAAAGAGCCTAGTTTTTTGTTGACTGTTTTAACAGTTTTGTCTATGTGAGCATCAAACCTAAGGTTATTTTCAGTGATTACTCCCAATAGTTTAGTGCTAGGTTCTGGGGAAATTATGGCACCATTGTTGGATATTATTGTGAGAGGTGGTGAGGATATCTTGCATGTGGGGGAGAAGAGCAATAGTTTGATTTTGTTTGGGTTAATAGTAGTCTGCAACCTGGGAGCCAGTTCTCTACTTGGATGAAAGTGATTTGTGATAAAGCTTATAGATCTGAGGGGGAAGTGGCAAAGAAGATTAAGGTGGAGTCATCTGTGTACCGAATACAAGTTGCACTTGGGATTACTATGTAGGTCATTAATGAATAAGGAGAATAGGAGGGGAACTAGTATAGATCCCTGAGGGACTCCAATGGTGACTGGTGAAAGGGATGATAGATTGTCTTTCCATAGTACAACTTGTTGTCTGTCATGTCGGTAAGAGTGAAACCAGATTATTGCTAGGTTATCTATGGAAAGTGATTTTAGTGTCTAAGAGTAGCTGGTGGTTTACCATATCGAATGCCTTGGATAGGTCTAGGAAGAGAGCAAAAGAGAGCTTGTTATTATTACAGTTTTGATTTATTGTATGAGAGAAGGAGAGATGGGCTGAGGTTGTACTATGGCAGGGTCTAAATCCATGCTGGGAGGGGGCTAGGAGAGAGAGTTTTGATTCAGATAGGCAAGAAGTTGCTTATGAATACATTTTTCCATTATTTTAGCCAAGGGAGATAGAATGGCTATAGGCCTATAATTTGAAAGTTCAGTGGAATTTCCCTCTTTGTGTAGAGGAATAATGCGGAAGATTTTCCAGATGGAGGGGATATAAGCTTTGAGAATTGTTCTATTGATTAAAATTGAAATGGGGTATGCTATTTCCTTAGCAGCTTTTTACAGATATTCAGCAAGTAGTAGGTCTACTGAGAGGGTGGTGGGTTTCAGTTTATTTTTCAGTAGGGACTTAATAAAAGATGTTGGTACTGGATCAAGCTTGAAGGGGATTTTATTATCAGGTGTGGGATTGGTGGTAGTTAGGGTATTTTGAGATAGTTTGTTGGCTAGGGATGGCACTGTTTTAGTAAAGAAAGTATTAAAGGTATTGGCAACAATTTTAGGAGGTTATTGGAGTGTAGTTAGGGGGGTAAGGGTAGTTGATTGACCTGGATAGAGTAATTTATTAATGCCTGACCAGAATTTTTGTGGCTGGTTTTGGTGCTTTTGTTATAGATTGCAGTAGCATTTCATTTTATCTAATATAATGCCCTTCTTAGCATCATTCCTCAACTGTTTAAATAAGAGGTGGCCTTTTGGGGATTTAGTGGTTCTCCAGGTGTTCCACACTTTGTTTCTGCTAATAATCTTTTGTCTTGTATCATTGGACAGCTATGTTGCAACTTTGCTATTGGTGCTAATAGTACGTTTGGGAGCATGGTTGTCAAGGATAGCAAGACATGTAGAGTTAAAGAGACTGCGTCATCTAGAGGAAGTAGTATTAGGTTGGACTAGTTACATGAGTTAAGTTCATTCCGGAAACTAGTTTGAATAAAGTTATTTGTATTTCTAATGGTTTTGAAGGTAGATTGATGAGGGAGGTCATTTCTTTTTCTGATTATATAGGTGAGGGAGTGATCACTAAATTCTTCAGGTAGGGTGCTTGCTTGGCATAGCTGGAATGGATTGTTTATTAACATCCAGTCAAGGATACTTTTCTTGTTGTTGGGCTTATTAATTCTGGTAGGTGATGATATTAACTGAGAGAAACCATGCAAATGTATATGGGTTGAGGGGAAGTCTGCAGAGCAAGTATACCTGTCGATATTAACATCTCCGAGAATAATAGTTTCTTGGGGGCAGTTAGTAGACATCCATTGGAGGGTACTCTCCAAGGTATTTGTGTTGTCACCTGGAGGAATATAGATACAAATAATGTTTATAGATTTGTGTTTGTTGATTTGGACCTTTGTGATGAGTATTTCTGCATTGTTAGTGACCTGGGTATTTGGATTACTAGTTTTGGATACTTCAAGAGTGGATTTATACCCACCCTCCTTTTTTAGAGATGTGATCAAGCCGTACTATATTGTAACCTGGAGGTATAACTTCATTATCAGTGGTAGCAGGTTTGAGCCAGGTTTCGGAAAGGCATAAAACATCAGGGGAGTGGACATCCAGGAAGGCATGTAAACTTTTTCTTGTTTATACTTCTAATGTTTAGATGACACACTAAGAATGAGTTGGTGGCATTATTTGAGTTCCGTAGGCTAGTAAGATTGTTATTTGTGGGGTTTATAGTAACAAGTGAGGCTGGACTTGGGTTAGGGTGGATGTCACCATCTACTGTGAGGTTAGGTATTAGTCTAATAGAAAGTTTCTGGAGTTTTAACAAGATTTTCTGATAGTTTTTAGTCCTGGGGTTAATATATGAAGCACAAATGGGATGTTGAGGTTTTGCATTAGAGGTGTTAGATGAGATGTGGGGAAGTAATAGATTAAAATTGTGTGCTGGATTAGTAGTAATTGTAGTATATCTAGGGAAGTGTGTGGCAGGGAGGTGTTGGTATTCATAGGCTGTGAGAACGTAGAGAATAATAAGTGGGGGTATGAGGCAGTAAATAGGATTTGATTTTGGAGGTGTGTTACAAGTATGTGGAGGAATTATAGGGTGATTGAGTATTGTTTGTCCAGAATAGAGTTAGTGGCTTAATAAATAAGTTGTAGTGATGGTCTGGTGATAAGCTGTAGTGAGGGACTGGAGAGAGTTTAAGTGTTAGGGTGGGCCCTGTGAATGAGAGATTAAAGAAGATTGTTTGTGATGAGTGGGAGTGGTTACAAATAGGTGGGAGTGGATAGAGGGGAATAAGTGTAGGAGTACCGGGTGTGGGTGGGAATTGGGGGCAGGGTAGGGGAGCGTAGTGAGCCTGCAGGGTGAATAGAGCGGGAAGAGCCAAAGGAAGGTAGAAGGCAGGTCTGCCTGGAAACAATCAGAAGAGTAGAGGGCAGGTTTGAAAGAAAGTATTTAGGTTAGCTGAAAGAATATTTAGCATACAAATAAGAGCAGAGACGTTTAGAAGACCACGCTGGGCACAATTTACATAGGCAGCTATGCTTAAGGAAAGTCAGAGTTGAAAAACTGAGATGGACTAGGCAGTGAGAGAATGGATGGGGTGAGAGGATATACTAGCAGCAAGTAGCAGGACAAAGCAGAATTAATATAGTAATAATATAAGGCAGTAAGTAAGAGACTACAGTCAGTAAGACAGGGCAGAAATACTAGCGAGAGAGGGTTTGGACATAAAGATCAGAGGAGGAGATAAGTTAGGGTTGGTAAAATAGCACAGAAACAGTAGGCAGGATGAGGGTAGCTACAGAGAAAGATCAGGGGCTGCTGGTGTCTGCTTTTTGTGACAACTAGTAGGAAAACACTGTAATTGTCTGTTATATTATTCACACTAACATTAACCATAACACCAGTCCATCATATAGCAGTTATTTACAGGGACACATACTTTTGAGGTATTATTTGAGCTTTTTGTTGATTCCTAGACCAATGGTCAGAGGTACAGGCTAACAGTTAGGGTCCACTGCCCACTGTTGCTGTTCCTGTGGCCAGACAAATACCACAGGGGAAGTTCCTCTAGGGTTCTGAGGTATTATTTAAGCTTTTTGTTGGTTCCTAGACTGATGGTCAGAGGTGCAGGGTAACAGTTAGGGTTCACAACCCACTGTTGCTGTTCCTGTGGCCAGAAGAATACCACAAGGGAAGGTCCTCAAGGGTTCTAAGGTATTATTTAAGCTTTTTGTTGTTTCCTAGACTGATGGTCAGAGGTGCAGGCTAACAGTTAGTTTCCACAATCCACTGTTGCTGTACCTGTGGACAGAAGAATACCACAGGGGAAGGTCCTCTAGGGTTGTGAGATATTATTTAAGCTTTTTGTTGGTTCCTAGACTGATGGTCAGAGGTGCAGGGTAACAGTTGGTGTCCACAACCCATTGTTGCTGTTGCTGTAGCCAGAAGAATACCGCAAGGGGAAGGTCCTATAGGGTTCTGAGGTATTATTTAAGCTTTTTGTTGGATCCTAGACCACTGGTCAGAGGTGCAGGGTAACAGTTAGTGGCCAGAGGAATACCACAGGGGAAGGTGCTCTAGGATTCTGAGGTATTATTTAAGCTTTTTGTTGGTTCCTAGACCGATGGTCAGAGGTGCAGTGTAACAGTTAGGGTCCACAACCCACTGTTGTTGTTCCTGTGGCCAGAGGAATACCGCAGGGGAAGGTCCTCTAGGGTTCTGAGGTATTGTTTAAGCTTTTTGTTGATTTCTAGACCATACATAGAATTTGCAGGGGGCGTGGGGGTGCAGGGGGCTTTCCCTGCAAAAACATACAAACAGGTAGATGTTTGTGTTTGTTTAGACCCTTCCTCGCTTGGTGGTTTTGGGCTGTGTGTGAATGTTACAATAAAAAACAGAAAAACAAAAAGAACAGAAACATGCAAATGTCAACCTAGTTCCTTTAATTTGACATCTCTACCACTACTATGTCCATAATTCGACTTTTAGTGGCAATATTTTTCAACAAAGCTGTTTTATTCAGTTAAATGAATGTAAACCTATGTGTATGCATCTCTCTCTCTCTCTCTCTCTCTATATATATCATATATATATATATATATATATATATATATATATATATATATATATATATCATACGTATATGTATGTGTGTGTGTGTGTGTGTGTGTGTGTGTATGTGTGTATATATATATATATATATATATATATATATATATATATATATATATATATATATATATATATATATATATATATATATATATATCTATATATATATATATATATATATATATATATATATATATTTATACACACACACACACACACACACATATGCATATTCATGGGTCTACTTCGAAATCCCAATGCCCAGAAGATCGACTCTTAAAATCCCTAGACAAAAATCACAAAACCATAGAAACTTGAATGTTTGAGTCCATTACATGTATGCTGCCTACTGTACGTCTCTGTTTATGACTTACTGTATTCTATTTCATTCATTCAGCAGGCAAAATAAGTGTACTGGAGACAAACTGTTGTTAACAATTAATATTTCCATATTTTCTGTGTGAAAACATCTGTAAAGGCAGTTATTTTATGTGGTATATTTTAAATACTAACTATTCTTAATTTGCAAACATTAAAATAAAACTCAATGTATATTTTCACTGTTTAATGTAGAATGCACTCTCTTTTTGAAAAGGAAAAGCTGTAAGCTTGCAAACTTTTACGAGCTCACTGAATAGATGGTTGTATAATAATGTAGAGATATATAGTGGCACACGCTGATGGGTAGTAACCTCATGCAAGACCTAAATTAAGATATGGAGCTTGATTACAACAAACACTGAACATTTTTAATGTAATAAGATGACACAACTCCATTTACATAATTTAACACATCATTTTTTTGTATTCATCATAGCAGGATTTAAATGTACATATACATATGCAAATCAAGTGAAGTTATAGGAGCAATTTTTTTTTGTTAGTGCTACCTCTAAAATATATTAACCTTAACTGTTTATGCCAGTCATTTGTTACATTTTTGTTTTTATCTATATTTCTTCTGCTTTAACTTTGTTACATTTCACCAGATGTACTAAAAAAATCTGATAGTTGAATATCGCCTTTGTGACTTTCTAAATTCTGACCTTGCTAATTTGAGGTTTATTAAGTCTCTTCATTAGGTTGTGTTTGTTAAGGCAAATTAGTGACCTTTATCTTCTTTTAAACAGCTGTTAGAGAATTTTCAGGACTTCTTCTAAAACCATTAGTACTAACCTAGGCAAGATAGTTTCATTACAGTGTAACAACTAATATGCATATGCAAAATTAGCTGCAGTATTGTTCATGATAAGCCTCATCATTTAGTCATACTACTAAACTACCCATATGCATGTGAATAACAACAAAAAAGCAATTTATCATGAAGCAAGCTGAATGGGTGACCGACAATGCATTAATGAGAAAAGGCAGGAGTTTAGGAAACTCATTCTTAGATAAAGATATGAGTAGTAACACTTTCTGAACATTAAAAAATCTTAGATCCATCATTCCAAAATGGTAACCATTTGAGGAGGAGTATTCTGTGATTTTTCCTTCAAACTATTTGATGTTTTCTTTGTTTATTTATTATTTTTCTCAGATGGCCACATCTTTTAAAAATTTTTCCTGTTTTGACTGTATTTTTTTTTTTTTTGAAAACGTATAAAGTTTTACTTCTACTCACTTAGTTCTTCAGGAAGACTACTGTTTTATTATTTTTTTCTTAATGTGTTTAGTACATTTCAGCAATCTTAAACAGCAGTCATGATCTACTGCTCAGAAACTGTCTCAGGTAGATATCAATGGATGCTTCTATTGTTTAAACTAAAATCATCCTGTTTTCACTCCTAAAAACTGTTAAACCTAAAATAGTTAAGACTGACAAACTTAACTTGCTTGCTCCTCAGTAAATCAAAACATGCTACAAACCAAAAGGCAAAAGCTGAGAAGACCATCACATTTCAGGATCTGAGAGATACTATTTGTTCTCTTCAACAACCTTTCTCTAAGCTCTTAATTAAGTCAACTGAGATTTAGAATATTTTGGCTACATTTACTTTTAGAGTAAAGGAAGCAGTGAAGCGGGTCTCAAGTTTGGAAGATCAGTTTGGGTTTATTAAAGAAAAACTTCTTAAAGCCGAAGAAAAGGTCTTGAAACTTTTGCAACAAGAATGTTTTAGATTTGAAGGCTATTCGTTTATTTATATATTTACTTTTACCACTCAGATATTGATCTCCAGGAGCTCCTTGATTCGTTATCTTCAAGAGTTGTTTTCTTCCTGTCTGCAAATGTTAGCTGCAGACTTTATGACAAGTATTGAAAGGGCACATTATACACAGAGATATATTTTATATTCTTCTTGTCCTTCGCGCACTTACATTATCCTGTATATTAGCATAATGGTTAAGGTGTTTGCCTTACAGACACAAGATGCATGGTTTGATTCTCACAAGGGGTAATTGGCTAGGCTTGAAATGACCCACGAGGGCAGTTAGCCTAGTAGTAACCCATGAACCTGCAAAGGTAATTTCTCAGGCACATCTCAGATAGCTTAGTAGTAGGTTATTCTAAGAATGGTGTACATGGTTGTGGGTTCTAATCCTGGACGTGGTTATTATTTGGGTTGGGAGGATGGCCTAATGGGTAAGGTGTTTGCCTTACAAACACAAGGTGCAGGGTTTGAGTCTCACAAGGGATAATTGGCTAAGCTTAAAAAAATGGCTCGCAAGGGCAGTTAGCTTAGTACTAATCTATCTATGAACCTATGCCGTTGTACTATCTTTTTCATTTATTTTCAGTAATGCTTAGATTCGTATCACCTTTTCAATTTCCCCTCTCGAAATCAACCAAGCTGACATCTTATGATTAATTTTGTACATCTTTTAACAAATAATGATATTTGTTTTAGAGTACAGTATCCTTCCACCTTGAGCTTTACTCTAGATGATATCAAATACTCTGTGGTTAACCAAAGTGCTTCTTCTAATTTATTTAAACATTTTGTTGATATTATTCCTTCTTAACATCTGTGCTCATCCTTCTTAGGTCATATGCCATATGAGCTTTGCTTTTTTATATGAGAGATTTTGGTTATCTTTACAGTAGAAAAGGTCTTCATTTTCAATGCTACCATGACAACTTTAACTTGTATGAGACTGCATTCTAGATGGGATCATTTTAGGTCATACAGCATTACCTTTGTACGCATATGTTGTGTTTCTTGATGAGCAATTTAATTGTTGATATATGTATACTTCTTGCCATGTTGGCCCAGGTCATAGCTGAAAGGGTCTTCTGGCCAGCCTACTTACCTGGTTAACTAAATTAAATAAATAAATAAAGAAAGGTATGCTAAAGGCAAACATTGCCTGTTTTGATTCCCAGTCCCCAGAACAAAAAAAGACTAGTGAGTTATATAAATCTTTTTTAGATGAGACAATTTACATAATACACACAAGACTGTCCCTGCAGTTATCTTTTTTATCAATGTCCTTTCCAAATGTAAAAAAAAAGCATTTCCCTGCCTTAATTCCAACCTCTTCACAAAACGGAGAAAAAAAAATCAAGGCTACTAAATAAATGCAGTTACAATGTTTACATAATTAAAACCTTCAAAATTAGAGCATTGCACTGAGTCAAATGTCTTCTTACCAGACTAGACCAACTTCAACTAAATTTATATTGTATTCCCATATGTAAAATTACAATTATAACAGAACAAAATAGCTACAACAGTAGATACACCCACTTAGGTTCTTAACCTTGAATTATCTTCTGCTCCTCCTTCCTCCCCTTGCACTTTACTAACAAACAAAAATAAAAAAAAATAAATAAAAATCTCCTTGCATTCTGACTGAGTACTCAGTGTGCTTCTCAGCTGATAAGTATATTGTTGGCACTTCTTAACTGTTTAGAGTTGAATAAAACAACAATTGAATTCAGTTCAGAATACATTTCGAATAAATTGCATTTATTTAAACTGTATTTGCTTTAACACTGCTACACACTCAAGTGTGCTAGCTTGCACTGCACTTGAATTGGTTTCAGTGCTGTTTTAGCTGCTTTCTGGAAAACAAAAAAAAAATCTAAGCTTGGTTCCTGCCTTTCCTGTAACTAGTCTAGTCCAGATACAGATTTGCTATATCCAGGACTGTTGGTAAGCTTATGAGCCCCCCAAGCCTTTTTTGTGTTGGAGGGAAGCCTTCTAGCTTATCATTGGGAGTGGTAAGCACTAAGTAGCCCATCTACCACAAGAGGAGTGGTTTCTAGCCCAGAAATTGTAGTTTATTGGCCGGTTGGGCAGTTTTTCCATCTCTTCAACTTTCTGGTTTAAAAGCCCGTGTCTGCACTTGTTTCCTGTAAATAGTCTAGTCCAGATACAGATTTGCTGTATCCAGGACTGTTGGTAAGCTTCTGGACCCCCCAAGCATGTCTGTGTTGGAGGGAAGCCTTCTAGCTTATCAGTGAGAGTGGTAAGCACTAGGTAGCCCATCTATCACAAGAGGAGTGGCTTTTGGCCCATAAATTGTAGTTTATTGACTGTTTGGCATGTTTTTCCATCTCTTTCAACTTTCTGGTTTAAAAGCCCCCCATTTGCACTTGTTTCCCACCTTTCCTGTAACTACTCTAGTCCAGATACAGATTTGATATATCCAGGACTGTTGGTAAACTTCTGATTTGAGCCCCCCAAGCCCTTCTGTGTTGGAGGGAAGCCTTCTAGGTTATCAGTGGGAGTGGTAAGTACTAGGTATCCTATCTACCACAAGAGAAGTGGTTTTTGGCCCAGAAAGTGTAGTTTATTGACCATTTGGGCAGTTTTTCCATCTCTTTCTACTCCCTGGTTTAAAAGTCCGTGTTTGTGCTTGTTTCCCACCTTTGCTGTAACTAGACTAGTCCAGATACATATTTGCTGTATTCAGGACTGTTTATAAGCTTTTGAGCCCCCAAGCCTTTCTGTGTTGGTGGGAAGCCTTCTAGTTTATCAGTGGGAGTGGTAAGCACTAGATAGCATATCTACCACAGGAGGAGTGGTTTCTGGTCCCAAAATTGTAGCTTATTAGTCATTTGGGCAGTTTTTCTATCTCTTTCAACTTTATGGTTTAAAAGTCCACATCTGCGCTTGTTTCCCACCTTTCCTGTAACTAATCTAGTCCAGATATAGATTTGCTGCATCCAGGAATGTTTGTAAGCTTCTGAGCTATGCCAAAGCCTGCTCTTCAATTTTTCCCATAGACCCGCTAGTTCTCTCCTCTCTTGCACTTTTACTAGCTTATTTGTTTAGCACTTTACAAGACTTCTTGTAGCAATTATTGTAGCACACAAAAGTGCTACCAGCACTAAACGTTCTACAAGGAAACAGCTCTAGTATTTATTAATGCCCACCCCTGCAGGCATGTCTAAAGGTCAGTTCCCTGTGCTTTCTCCTATTAAGCTGGTGAACTTGGGCATCCTGAGGCAATGTAGTAACTGCCTCATATACACTGACAACCATCTCCTCTTGCCTCCCAAAACTCAGACTTGTGAGAGATGCACTTATATATCCAAACTGGAAGCCACATACTCTCCAGCCAAGACCAGAATAGCTGGTCAAGAGGAGAAGGTCAACACTTGCACCACACCATATGGAACACATAGCCCTCCAGAACACACACACCAGCACTGCCTTCACATAAAACCAAAAACCACACACCCACCTTCATGGAGGCTCTCAATAAAAATCTACCCAAACAGCGAAGACCTCCAAGGCAGAAACGCACCCAACCACCACAACACAACACTAATCATGAGACACATAACTCTGATAAACAGTGTGCCATTCAACCAAAGCCCCTAAGGCAAAACTGCATGCCCAACACACTAGTCATAGGTGACTCAATAGTGAGGCACACTGATGTCCCACTCACTAGGTTGAATAAGAATAAAGTAACAGTCAGCTGCCTGTCAGGCACCAGGATCCACCACATAACACACACACACTCAAGTGTCTCAACAATGGGTACAAATATGACTCTGTCATTGTACTAATGGGTGTGAATGGCCTGAGACGTACCTCCCTGGACTACATGAAAACAGACATGGAGAAGATCTTGGATTATGTAGCCCAGGTGGGTATGACCCTAGCCCTAAGCAGCATCCCACCATCACCCAGAATCATACCACAGTACAAGCAGAAAATGATTGATTTCAACAATTGGCTAAGTTTATGATGTCATTCTGAGGGGATCCAGTATATGTCTGCCTGGGATGACATGATTGACAGACATCGATGCTTTGCCAGAGATGGCCTGCATCTGTCTCACCTGGGCTTCTGAATACTGGCCAAAGCTCTTGCCATCCCTACAGTTCCTTTTTTAAGCGGTGTTCCAAAGACCAAATTAGCACTGTTAACAGCTACAAACAAATGCAATCTGAGAGTCATGCTGTTCAACTGTAGAAGTCTAAATCTCAAAATGCACTTGCTTGAAGCACTCCTTAAAATGGAAGACATCAACATTTGTGCTGTAGCAGAGACCTGGTTCATGGCAGTAGAAAGCATCCCTGCACTACCAGGCTATAACTCCTTCCACACCTTTCGGCCCCAGAACTTGGACAAAAGCTCCAAAGGTGTTGGTGTTTCCATATTCATAAAGGATGTGCATGCCTCCAGACTGGTAGCCCAACATAATGCATCTGAGATACTTCAGATGCTGCTAACATTGGGTAAGACAGTGATTCAGGTCATAGCCTGCTATAGGTCTCCAACCATGTCCCAGTACTCACACTCCACATTCCTAAGCACCTTGGAGAATATTAAGGTCCAACCTAACAATCTCATACTGGGCGATGTCAACTACCCCTACATTAACTGGGAAAACTACTCATGTACCAACACACTTGCCCAATGCTTTCTGGAATTCAATTCCAATGCTCTGGACCAGCTCATCCTTACCCCCACTAGAGGTAGCAACATCTTTGACCTGGTCATTACTAACATGGGCGACCATTGCTCTACACCAATAGTCAACTCCTCATTGGTTAGAGCCAACCACCTTGGAAATCCACATCCCTCCCACCCCGATCCCAGAAAGGTAACCACCATGAAAAACTTCTCCAAAGCTAACTTTGGGCTCCTAAAAACAGAGGTGGCTAACTTCATGGCACATATGCAAATGGAGAATAGTTGCATGACTGATGAATCATACACCAATGCACTGTATTAACACGTACACAAATGCATGGATCACACCATACCCAACAGAACCAAGACGCTCTTCTCAAAAAAAAAAAAGGAAGCCAATCTGATTGTCCCCTGCCATAAACAAACTGTACAACAGAAGGAGGAAACTGATGTGGAATAAGGTGAAGTCCCAAGACTGGAAAAACTCCCTTATCAGACTCAACAAAAGGTTGACATCCCTCATCAAATCCTCTAAAGCTAGCTATGAAAACAGAATTGCAGCAGATAGTAAAGACAACCACAAGGCCTTCTATAGTTATGTAAAGAATCTCCATGGCAATACCCAGATTTGTTCTGAGCTACTGCACAATGGTACCTCCTATACCGAGCCAACAGATATTGTCAATATACTGGCCGACAGTTTCAGTGCTAACTTTACCCCTCTCACCCCCAGGGGACCAGTCACAATACTAGTAGATTGCCAAGCACCCAGTATTACTGCTGCACAGATTAAAACAGAAGTGCCCAAGGCCAGGAATACAGCTTCCATGGAACCTGACAATATCCCTGGCTGTGATCTACATGAACTACAGAGTGAACTGGCACATCACCTGTGTGCCCTGTTCAGTCATAGCCTCACCTCAGGCTTTGGCCCTACCAAATGGCGCACTGCTACAGTCATCCCTCTCCACAAAGGAAGAGCGACTACAGACCATGGGAATTATCGCACAATTATCCTGACGATTCTGATATGCAAAGCTGTGGAATGCATCATCATGGACCTAATAAACAAGGATATAGGGCATCTCCAAACTCTGGATCCTACACAGTTTGGTTTTGTGAAAGGTAGATCATGCCTGCTCAACTTGGTTGACTTCTTTGAATCAGTGACCAGAGGTGTGGGTGAAGGCAAGGCGGTTCATACAGCCTACCTTGATCTGGCCAAGGCCTTTGATACCATTCCCCACTCAGGTATCATAGAAAAGCTCACCAAGCTAGGCATCAACCCCTATATTACTAGGTGGATTGCAAACTGGCTCACAGATAGAACCCACAGTGTGAAAGTAGCTGACTCCTAGTCAGACTGCTGACCAGTCATGAGTAAAGTCCCACAGGGTTCAGTCCTGGGTTCTCTCCTGTTTGGTATCTACTTCTCTGAAGTCCAGGCCAACACAAAGGGACTCTGGCTGACATGGTTTGTAGACAATTGCAAGTTGGGAGCTATTATTAACTCCCCAAGTGATGTTGACATCTTACAGAAAGGCCTCAGTGACACCAACGACTGATGTCAGAACCCATGGCCTTAAGCTCAATGCCAAAAAATGTGTCGTCATCCCCCTTAGGAAAAACCCAGTTCCCTTGAATTACCACATTGATGGTAGTCCACTGAACACAAAAGGCGTTATAAGAGATCTGGGAACACAGGTTAACAGCAGCCTCTCTTTGTACCACCATGTTGCCACTGTGGTCAGAAAGCCCTTCTATGTGACACATTTCATTACTAAGGGTTTTGCTTCCAGGAAGAAAGAGGTCATTGTCTCCCTCTGCTCTTCCCTCATTAGGCCAATAATCAAGTACAATGCCCCATTTGGGATGTACCTCACTAGACACCTACAACAACTGGAGAGGTCACAAAAGTACTTCACAAAGAGGATCCTAGGCCTTAAACACTTCTCCTATATGGACAGACTCAAAAAACTCTTACTAGTCTCTATCTCATATCTCCTACTTAGAGGCGATCTCTGTTTGACTTACAAAGCCATGTCTGACCCAGCTCTGTTAGAAATGCTACATCTAAAGAAATCCCAATCCCTCCACACCACACACTCCAGAGATCTCAACCTCATTACCACAATCAGCCGAACATGCTGGAGGGACAGGTTCATAATCTAGAGACTGCCCATGCTATGGAATAGACTTCCCATACATGTGAAGCAGAGCACCTCACTCACCCTCTTCAAGAGAAATCTTGATGAGTGAATGGGAAATGGAAAATTCACCCCGGGATCACTCCAGTGGCTCTACTCGACAGAGGCACTAGGAACCAAGGTCGGGTGGCATGATGCCAGGGTAATCCTATAGGCTAGGCTTGTAAAGGCTCCAGGTCCATTAGCCTAGTACACACCTATGAACCTATAAGACAAGAATGCATACCTAGAAATATGCCTGTTAATGTTGTAAATGCTGGTTTACGAACTGCCATGCACAGAATAGTTAAGAAAGCTATGTGATCAAGAATTCTGTGTGATTTTGTAAGTCAGTATGTTTAATTTATTTGAAAAGCCAATGGCATCACATCTGACTTTTAATAAAGGAGAAAACATGGCCCCATTTAAGGATATGTAAGGCTCTCCTACATCACAGCCTCAGAAATATTTCATTGCTAATAATTTTTTTAAGTAAGGAACTTCCTCAAAAAAATCATCAAAAACATTTTGAAGTTAACCTGTCCAGCTATAATTCAAGTGCATCAAAAAACAGTAGACACTATCAGAAATTTTCAGAATGATTGATACTGATTCATAATTTTATCTACCTTCATCAATGTCCCTGGGTGATAAGTTTCAGAGTTAAACTACTGGTTATTGACAGATAAACACAAACCTGTGGGATCCATAACCATTTTAACAAGGTTATGCTATTAAATCTGTTCAGAATCCACTCTAGCAGTTGATTCCACATACTCTATCTCACTGATGTCTTCTAGTGCTCCAAAAGAGAGAGAGAGTGATTAACTTCTGGCAAATAATACTATCCAAAATGTTCCTAATAATAGTATCCAGACTGTTCCTATCAGTCACAATGCTTGTAGTGGATTATTTCTTATGCAATGATTGGAAATTGGGTGGTATTCATAATCCTGCAGTTCAGTAGTGCGGCCTGGTAATGTAAGGATAGTATGTCCTGGCAAGTGAACACACATATTTTAAGACCAGAGAACACTATCAGGGACTTCATAGTTTGTTAGATATGACTGAGCTGGGGAGTAGTTAGTTTGGAACAGACAGGCTGATTTTTTTCTTTTAATGTATTTTTTTAAGCCAGGAGAAGATTATTATAGGTTCATAGGTTTATACTAGGCTACCCTAAGGCATTTATAAGCCTAGCCCAAAGTTTTGTGGCTTACGCCACCCCTTATATGAAAAAATACTGTGCCCATTAGTTTGTTGTGCCTCTGTCCAGCAGTGCACAGAGATGATTCCCGGGGTAAACCTACGATCTCCCATCCACAGGTCAAGATTTCTCTTGAACATAGCCAGTGAGGTGCTCTGCCTCACATGGACCGGGATTTTATTCCACAGCATAGGGAGTCTCTGAGTGATAAATCTATCCCTCCAGCACATCCTATTTATATCCGTGCTAAGGTTTAAGTCGCGTGCTCTAGTGGTTTTGGTGGATTTGGATTTTTTGAGGTGGAGCATGTCCATTAATTCCGGGTTGGACATGGCCTTGTATGTCAGGCACATGTCACCTCTGAGCAGACGGTATGCGACTGAATAGAGCTGGAGTTTCTTCAATCTGGCAGCATATGACAGATTTTGGAGTCCCTTTATCCTTTTGGTGAGGAACTTTTGGGGTCTCTCCAATTGCTGCAGATGTCGAGTGAGATACATCCCGAATGGGGCATTGTACTCGATCATTGGTCTGATAAGTGAAGAGTACAGGGGAACAATGACCTCACTAGATCTGGATGTGAATCCCTTTATGATCAGGTGGGCAATGTAGAAGGTCTTTCTAACCACTTTAGCAATGTGAGTGTCAAAAGAAAGGCCACTGTCAACCTGGGTCCCCAGGTCCCTGATAACCTCTTCTGTGCTTAGTGGATTGCCACCTATATGGTAGCTTGGGGTTACCTTGTTTTTCCCGAAGGGTATGACTATACATTTTTGGCGTTTAACTTCAGGCCATGGCTCTGGCACCAGCTATCTGTTTCCATGAGTCCCTTCTGAAGGATATCCGTGTCCGATGCACTTTCCACTATGGCACCCAGTTTGCAGTCGTCTGCAAACTTTGTCAGCCAAAGTCCTCCCATGTTGGCCTGTACTTCTGAGAAGTAGATGCCGAACAATAGGGGGGCCAAGGACCGAGCCCTGTGGGACACCACTTGTGACCGGCTTGGAGTCTGACATAGCGCTAGCAACTCTAACCCTGTGGGTTCTGTCCTTAAGCCAGTTTGCAACCCATCTTGTGACATATGGGTTTACATTTAAGCTGGTAAGTTTTTCTACAATACTCGAGTGGGGTATTGTGTCGAAAGCCTTTGCAAGGTCAAGGTAGGCTGTATGGACTGCCTTTCCCTCATCAATGGCCTTGGTGACTGTTTCGAAGAAGTCAACCAAGTTCAAAAGGCATGATCTGCCCTTGACGAAGCCAAACTGGGTCGGGTCCAATGTCTGCAAGTCCCCTATATCTTTCTTTATGAGCTCCATTATGATCCTCTCCATAGCTTTGCAGACTAGACTTGTTAAGCTTATGGGGCAGTAATTACCAGGGTCCGTAGAGGCACCGCCTTTGTGGAGTGGGACCACAGTTGCTGTACGCCACTCCTTGGGCATGTATCCTGTGGTAAGGCTGAGATTAAACAGCTGCCTTATGTGCGGGTTTAATTCCTCATTTAGCTCATGTAGCACACAGCTGGAGACACCGTCTGGTCCCATTGATGCTGTGTTTTTAGCTTTAGAGAGAGCAGCTTTCACCTGCACATTTGAGATGTCTGGGAGGCTACACTCCACTGGGATAGTTATCTCTCCTTTAGGGGGGGAGAGGGGGGTGAAGTTTGCACTGAACCTGTCTGCCAGTATGTTGGCAATGTCTGTGGGTTCAGTGATTTTTGTATCATTTTGGACTAATTCTGAGCATATCTGGGAGTTTCCGCCCAGGTTCCTAACATAGCTGAAAAAGGCCTTATGATTGTCCTTTGAATCCATGGCAATTTAAGGTGCTACCAGTTTGTTCAATATGATTGCAATGAGGTGCACTTGAAACAGCTAGTCTTTTGGTGAATCTGGAAAATGTCTTTTCTTTAGCAAGAGCACTAGTAGAGTGTTCCCAATTTTCTAGATCTGACTACTCTGAGGTGCATTGGGACCAGCTAGTCTTATGGTGAGTCAAAGTGGACTTTTCTCTTTAAAGGACAACCATACGCACAGACTCAAAAACATGTTTATTTTATCATGGTTTGGTGTTTCCTACATTTTAACATGACTCTGAGACTATATAGAGCTTTTTAGATATTTTTATATGCAATTTCTGACTCTGACCACATGGGGTCAGACATCTTGAAATAATTCTGACTGTTTAGTCTGCCTCTAAGTATCCCAGAATGCATTGTCTCCAAAAAATTGCATCAGATCTGCCATGTTTCCCTAAAGCTCCTGTCAGTGCACTGATTTTACAGGCATTCACTGCTGTGTTATGGGCACCTACTTTTGGTTAAACTTGTATCCTTTTTCAATGACTATTTCAAACACAAGCAGTGCAAATGCTACAGAACAGAACTGAAATGTGCATTTTATTGCTCTTTCTTCTTAGAAATGCCAACTTGATTTCTTTTGTGAAGGCTAAAATCTAGTTCTTCAAGGTATCTCCCCTCCCCCTTCACACCTGCCTTCCCTAGCTGTCAAAGAGCTAAGGGTAATTAGACCCATTATCTGCATGTGATTGACAGCTCACAGCAGGTGATCAGACTAATGTACTGTTTTCTTGTCAGCCTTTCCTTCCTTACAGTGGGAGACTTTTTTGATGCACTCCTCCTGTCAAATTTAGAACCAAGCTCTATAGCACTGAGAATAATCACTGTTTTGCAAAGCATCAAACTTCCACTTATTTGTCCTTCCTGTTTGGTTAAATATCTAACAAATGATGTACTATAAACCCAAAATATTTCACAGACTTGTATGACAGCACCCACATGCTTTTTTTAAGCGGTAATTTAAGAAAATTACGGCATTGCATACTTCTTGTAATCTGATGTAGTGTTGTCGATTAATTGTGACAGACATCTGCTTCTTATGTAAAAACATGCAGTTAATGTCTACGCATTGTCATTGCAAATTTATGATCTTAGTTTTTGCAGCTGTTACTGTGCTTCTGTCTGTACTTTGTCATATATCGGTAGGGCTCTTCAGAAAAGGGAGATTATAGTTTGACATTTTTGCTAGGTTAAGAGTGGACTGTGCAAGGCAGCTCTGACATCACAATGTGGGAGGTCTACTGGCTCTTCTATACAGCATGCAAATCAGGCATGGATTACATCATTTTGGGGGAGGAAATGTCCCGGTAGCTAGAGCAAGAGCTCTGGCAGATGTGACATCATCATTTCAGAGCCAGCTAGAGGTTTTTTAACTTGGTTTTCAAAGTGAAAGTAAAATAGTATGGAAAGGTAGGAAGCCTAACAGGGAAAACAGTTGAATGGATTAGTTTTTAAAGCTGCGTGGGTGATTTTTTGAGGCTGTATCAATGAATAGGGACTAAAAGAGACAGCATGTTGAGCAATCTGCTTTAATATCCCATTGTTGTCCTTTAATATAGTTTATCTGAACTTAGAAAATTTCTGCTGGTGAAACACTGGAAGGTGTAGGATGAGCTGATAATGTACATATAAGTGTATATCAGTAATATCAAATGTATGTATCAAAATCTATAGCAAGGTTGAGAAAGTATCCATCCAGGCAAAGCTATTATGGTGCATGGCTTTGCTTCATGAACATTATAATGTATAACTTTAATAAGCATTCTCAAGTTCATATAGACACTCCAAAGTGTCCATGGAGGGGAGGTGGGGGAACTATTATTGTATACTTCAGAAACATATGCTACAATGGTAACATGAGCAAGATAGTCAATTGCAGAAAGGAAGGGACATTCCTGCAAGAGATGCAAACTTTACAAACAATTCTAGGAGAACAGTATAGTGCCAATGCCATATTCACATCATTGCGAAACTGTGTGTGTGTGGCTCTCATCATTATTTCTATGGTATGGTAATTCATTAATTAACTCTGCTATGTTAGTCAGAATGAGCTAAAGCATTAATTAATTAAATCTTGCTCAGTATTATGCAGCACAGATAACTTCTGCACTTCTCAAAACATCACCCCAGCTTGGGTATGTTGCCCTACTGTATTTAGGTATTGCTAATGTGGACGAAACTTCTGGAAATCACCTAAATTACCAATATGTCAATAGATGGTGATGTAACATTCTAGTAATTAGTTCATGCCAATGGCAATACAAAAAGCTTCCTAGTACAGACTTTGTGTCTCTGGCAGCATTGAAACATGTGAGATAGATAGAATCTTTATGGCCTAGCCCATAAAGTGATTTAATTTCAGATATATTTTAAAGTTTGCTGGACTGAGGTTAACTTTATGTCTTCCAGTTTCCTATGTTAAAATATATACATTTAAACAGTTACAATAGTGCATGTACATTTCTGTTCTCTCCAGTAGGGCACACTGTGTACATGTCAAACACAAGCACTTTACAAATATCTTTTCAACACAAATTTCTGTACAAGTCAGTTTGATATACATGAGATACATTTCTAATACATTTGTAACACCAGCATATTGTACAAATCAGTTTTATATTCACCACTGACATATAATTATTTACAAAATTCCAGCTAGCTGTGCGGGCAGTACCTCCTATCATCACACCACTTCTGAAACACATGTTATGATGGTAACATCAGCAGATAGTCAACTGCAAACTTTACAAACAATTCTAGGAGGACAGTCTAGTACCAATGGCATATTCACATCATTGTGAAACTGTGTGCATATGTGGCTCTCATAATTATTTCTCTGGTATAGCAATTCATTAATTAACTTTGCTATGTTAATCAAATTGGGCTAAAGCATTAATTAATTAATTAATTAAATCATACTCAATATTATGCAACAAGGATAAATTCTGCACTGCCAAGCATCACCCCAGCTTGGATACATTGCCTAAGTCTATAAAGGTATTGCTAAAGTGGAGAAAACTTATGGAAATCACCTAAAACATTACCAATGTGTCTATAGATGGTGTAACATTCTAATAACTTTCACAGTACAAAATGAGGTTTACCTATGGCTAAGCTGTAAAATTTTGAAGCTTTTTATACAGAGCAATTGTTGCCACCACATGACTGAACGATAATGCTTAACAAATGCAGCAAACAAAAAAAATTCAGGTTATAACCCTGACAAAGGACTGGGGTGACTGACATGGCAGCAGCACTTCCTTTTCCACAACAGACATGAAGTGCTACATTTTTGCTACCTTAAATAATACATTAAAACTGATTTCTAATATATACATTTATCTACATATACAAATCACACAGAAATACAAACACATATGTAAGTATGCGTCATCATTATTGTCATCCTCAACACCCTTTTTCCCATTTTCTACATGGGGTTGGGCTATCATGTTAAACATTGCCATCTCTCTTGATTCAATGACACTCTCCTATCTTCTTTGACAGTTATGCCTGACTCACACATCTTTTTGCTGGATGTCCTTGTTTCCTTTTGCCTTCTTCCTTTCTGTTCCAAACCTTCTTCACTAGATTGTCTTTTACTTTTCTGCACATGTGCCTGAAACACCATAATATGTTCTCTTTGACTTTTTCTGCAATTGGTGATACTTTGACTTCTTCTCTTATGTCCTCATTTATTCGTCTGTCCCACATTGTGCATCCTATCACCTGTCTCAGGCACTTTGTCTCCATCACCTCTAGCTTCCTCAACTGAAATGCCTTTGCTGCAATGGTTTCTGTGCCATACAGTAGTACTGAATGCATCATTGTTTTGTACATCTTACTTTTCATCTTGTTTGTCATTCTTCTGCCATAAACTACACCCTAACACTGTACCAAATGGCTGCAACCCCTCTGATTCTATCTTTGACCTCCTCATTCAGACTTCTCTCCTTGTCAACCTCCCCTCGCAGATACCTGAAGTTATTAGCCTGTTCCACTACTTTTCCTTTTAACTCATTTATCAGCTTCTTCTGATTTCACCCATTTGCTTCCATTACAGCTGTCTTATCTGTACTCACTTTCATCCTATATGCCTTCAGTTTTGCATTCCATTTCCATATCCACTGCTAAAATTGCTGCTCAAAGTCTGCCTATAATGCAACATCATCTGCATACTGCAGCTTTGCTGCTCTATCCCTTCCCACCTGTTTGCTGATTTGCTCATCACCAGTATGAACAGCAGTGGGCTCAGAGCTGATCCCTGATGCACACCCACTTCCTCTAGGAGACCATCTGTGAGACTGAACACTGTTTGTACTTAAATCATTGGGTCCTTGTGCATAGCCTGCACTAATTCTAACAATGCTTCTGGGAATTCAAACCACTGCAGTACTGCCCAAATCAGCTTTTTGGGACCTTGTCATATGTTTTCTCCAAGTCAAGAAATGCCCATTTGGGCTCTTTCCTCATCTCTAGCTTTTTCTCAGCTATCTATCTCAGTGCAAACATTGGATCAGTTGTGCTGCATACTGGTCTGACACCAAACTGCTCATCTCCCATCTTTCTACTTTTCTGAGTACTCAATTATCAATCACCCTCTCCGGAACATCCATGCAGTGTGATAGGAGCTTAATATCTCTGTACTGCTTATAGTTGTGGATGTCCCCTTTGGTCTTGTACACTGGCACTAGTATGCTTTTTCTAGGATATGCCTTTCTTTCCATACTGCTATGAGTACTATCAGGAGCCATTTATCCCATATCTTACTTAGACAGAAATCTAGACTTACCCCCCCCCCTTTATTCTCGTTACTCCACTCCAGGTGGATCCATGTAGTCCTTATATCTTGTTCTGTCTGCCCCAATATGTGCATTCAGTCATCCATTATCAACACTAATTCCTTTTGTCCTTCTTTATCTAGTCAGTCCTACAACTGCTGTCTGAATGCACTCTTTTCTTCACTATCACAACCTTGCTGTGGGGCATAGGCTGAGATTATGAATTGTGCCCTATCCTTCCACTGTAATCTATACATATAAATATATGTGTGTCATTCCTAATATCAAAAACTCAAAATATTGAAAATTTAAAATATTGAAACCTATTTAATGCAGGGATGCAAACTGCCTGCAACCCCCAGGTGGTGGGATGCACCCCCACACCCCACTAATTATATATACCAACTCCAGGATCGCACAACAGTGGGGAAAAGTCAAATCCCACCTTTCAATATTTTAAGTTTTCAACATTTTGAGTTTTTAATCAAATGACAACCATATAGCTTACTAGATAGATAGATAGATAAATAGAAAGACAGATAAAACACGTGTGTGTCTGGTGTGTATATGTAAATATTTCTGAACATATACTTATCTGTGTACATACGCATTAATAAAAAAATATGAAGCTACGTGTGTGTGTGTGTGTGTGTGTGTGTGTGTGTGTGTGTGTGTGTGTGTGTGTGTGTGTATACATACATATATATATATATATATATATATATATATATATATATATATATACATATAATATATGATATAAATATTTATATGTTTATAAATATGTATATATATATATATATATATATATATATATATATATATATATATATATATATATATATATATATATATATATATAAGGGTGATGTGCAGAGCTGTAATAACTACAGAGGGATAAAACTGATCAGTCACAGCATGAAATTATGGGAAAGAGTAGTGGAAGCTAGGTTAAGAAGGGAGGTGATGATTAGTGATCAGCAGTATAGTTTCATGCCAGGAAAGAACACTACAGATGCGATGTTTGCTCTGAGAGTGTTGATGGAGAAGTACAGAGAAGGTCAGAAGGATTTGCATTGTGTCTTTGTGGACTTAGAGAAAGCATATGACAGGGTGCCTATGGAGGAGTTGTGGTACTGAATGAGGAAGTCGGGATTGGCAGAGAAGTATGTAAAAGTGGTACAGGATATGTGCAAGGGTAGTGTGACAGTGGTGAGATTTGCAGTAGGAGTGAGAGATGCATTTTAGGTGGAGGTGGGATTACATCAAGGATCAGCTCTGAGCCCTTTCTTATTTGCACTGGTGATGGACAGGTTGACAGACGAGACCCGACAGAAGTCCCCGTGGACTATGATGTCTGCAGATGACATTGTGATATGTAGTGAAAGTAGGGAACAGGTTGAGGAGATCCTGGAGAGGTGGAGATATACTCTAGAGAGGAGAGAAATGAAGGTCAGCCAGACAAAGATGGAATATATGTGTGTGAATGAAAGGGAGGATAGAAGAATGGTGAGGATGCAGAGAGTAGAGCTGGCGAAGGTGGATGAGTTTAAATGCTTGGGATCAACAGTTCAGAGTAATGGCGAGTGTGGAAAAGAGGTGAAGAAGAGAGTACAGGCAGGGTGGAGTGGGTGGAGAAGAGTGTTAGGAGTGATTTGTGACAGACGAGTACCAGTAAGAGTGAAAGGAAAGGTCTACAAAAGGGTAGTGAGACCAGCTATGTTATATGGGCTGGAGACAGTGGCATTGACAAAAAGGCAGGAGTTAGAGCTGGATGTGGCAGAGTTAAAGGTGTTAAGATTTGCACTGGGTGTGATGAGGGTAGACAGGATTACGAATAAGAATATTAGAGGGTGAGCCCAGGTTAAACAGTTTGGAGAGAAAGCCAGAGAGGCAAGATTGTGATGGTTTGGACATGTGCTGTGGAGGGATGCTGGTTATATTAGGAAAATAATGCTAAGGATGAAGCTGCCAGGTAAGAGGAAAAGAGGAAGGCCTAAGATAAGGTTTATGGATGTGATTAGAGAGGACATGCAGATGGGTGGTGTGTCAGAGCCAGATGCAGAGGACAGGAAGAAATGGAAACAGGTGATCCGCTGTGGCGACCCCTAACCAGGAAAAGCCGAAAGAAGAAGAAGGAGAATATATATATATCTATATATATATATATATATATATATATATATATATATATATATATATATATATATATATATATATATATATATATATACATGGGTCCCCTTCGAATGCTCGACATTTCAAAATGTCGACATTCATATGGCCGAGACCATATGATCAACATTTTAAATGTCGACCATGGGGAGCCGGCATCTCCCTACAGTGCAGAATGGAAAGATTTATATATCTTTTGGTGTGTTCCTTATAAAACATATTTAAGTTCTGGGGGTTGTGGCAGACGGAGCCCCCCACGGGGGATGAAGGTGGGTGAAGCCCCCTGCTAGCAGCATTAAGGTAAGTTTGTTTTTGTGTTTTATGTTCTACTTGTATGGCCGACATTTAAAATGGCGATTATATGGTCTCGGCGATATGAATTTTGACATTGTGAAATGTCAACCATATCAAGTAGACGTGTATATATATATATATATATATATATATATATATATATATATATATATATATATATATATATATACGGTTCCCCTTTATAATCTCGAGATACTGAAATATTAAAATTCAGTATCTCCAAACTATAAAGTCGAACAGCCCACAATCCCGAAACACACAAACACAAAACACTGTAATCCCAAACATTCACAAACCATGCACCACACAGCACGCACACCATTCAACCCACAACACAAAAACTACACAATCCTACACTACATTTACGCAGGGGGGAAAGCCCCCGTGCACCTCCCACAACCTCCTACTTATATATACCAACTCCAACATTGCACTAACACTTGAAAAATGCATCACTCGCATGCAGACATTCCACACTCCCTCACACACACACACACACACACACACACACACACACACACACACACACACACACACACACACACACATACACACACGCACACACGTGCACACACACACACACACACACACAAACACAACCTCCCTACCCTAACCCACATGCACAAATTACAATAAAGCTCACATACACTCACTTACCTTCACTACCGTGAACCATCCCTGCCAAACACTTTCTGTCCCATTGCTACACTACATAAGCGCGGATTTTATATATATCTATATATATATTTATATATATATATATATATATATATATATATATATATATATATATATATATATGGATCTACTTCATTTGCCCTAACCTCCGATTGACCGACACCCATTTGCCCGAGACCAAATGATCAAAATTTCATTTGACCGACACTTCATTTGACCGACAAGTATTATTGGCGAGAAAATGGGATATGCCCTCTTCCCCACTGTAGTACGACCCTGAAGTTAGAATATATAGTTAGGGGGGTGTATGGGGCATGTGGAAGTCAAAGGCCCCTGCTTAATTTCATATTATATTGTTTAGTTTTTCTTTAATATTACTTAGTAAAACAAAAGTAAGTGGGGGTTTCACCCCCCCACTCCCCCCATTGTGGGGGGCTGTGCCCCCCACACCCCTCCAATTATATATTCTAACTCCAGGGTTGCACTACAGTGGGGAAGAGGGCATATCCCATTTTCTTGCCAATAATACTTGTTGGTCAAATGAAATTTCAGTCAAATGGTCTCGGGCAAATGGGTGTCGGTCAATCGGAAGTTAGGGCAAATGAAAATGAAGTAGACCCATATATGCATATATATATATATATATATATATATATACATATATATATATATATATATATATATATATATATATATATCTATAATAAGAAACTTCTCTTATTAATTCAATGGATGGAAGAAACACTCATGGAGACCAAACTGATACTTAGCGCTTTCGTCCATTTATTGATAATCGAACTTCTTCAGAGTGAAAGTTACAGGAATGTTTTACTCTGAAGAAGTTCAATTATCAATAAATGGACGAAAGCGCTAAGTAACAGTTTGGTCTCCATGAGTGTTTCTTCCATCCATTGAATTAATAAGAGAAGTTTAAAGTCAGCCCTTCGGTTATTAGTTAATATATATATATATATATATATATATATATATATATATATATATATATATATATATATATACATACATACATACATACACATATATATATATATCTATATATCTATCTATATATATATATATATATATATATATATATATATATATATATATATATAGATAGATAGATATGGTGGTGGTGCTGCGGTAGCTTTGTCACCTCACAGTTAGATGTTGCCCGTTCGATTCTGAGTTAGAGCATCTTCTGTGTAGCGACATGCGTGAACGGGCATTCCTTTGTTGAAGGTTGCGCTTTAGGCCCAGCAAGCCTGCATGTAAAACTCTACTGCCAATCATTAGCGGACCGGAGTTCTGCTGTGGCGACCCCTAACCGGGAAAAGCTGAAAGACACAATATATATATATATATATATATATATATATATATATATATATATATATATATATATATATTTATAGGTTTACTTCACACGCTTGAAGTTAAACAATAATAAAAGTAAAAACATCGCGATGAAAACAACAAAAATGCAGAAGTATAATAGTTAAAAATAATGAAAAATATAACATCGCAAAAGCAACTCAAATTATTAGAAACCACTCCTGACACCCTACATGCTTTTATTAGTGTGAACTCAAATGCAAGATTTTATATACCTCCAAGATATAATCTCAATGTATAGTACAAAATTCACTTGTAACCATGCTGTATTTTAAATTAAAAGAACTGTATGTTGTACAAACACTATGCAGTCTACATCCCTGTCAGTGTAGCTATAGCTTTAAGTAACTCCATAGTATCATACTTGGTTTTATGCTGCAAAACAAATGCAAACTGATATGCCTCTGCAATAATTTTCTCTTCTTTGGAGAGTAGTATGGTAAAAGTATAAATTAGCTGTAATGTTTTATCACCTTGTAGCTTGAAATTTCTTAAAGCTATAGCTATGCTAGTTAAGATGTAAATGGCAAAGTATTTGTATTATTAATTCCTAATTTATTAAATAGTTGTGTGTTACTTTAAAATACAGGATGCTGACACAGGACTCTTGCAGTATGCACTATGCACATTGAAACTAATATTATGATATACACTATTACCTTGGAGATAACTTTAAAGTTGCAGTTGTTTTCACATCAAGAGAACCATATAGGGTATTGGAAGTGGTGTCTTACTACCGCAGTTGGTATTTCGAAGTTGTATGTCTTGTTATTTTCAGACTTTATTTTCCTGCATTTTTGTTGTTTTCATCTCGCTCTTCTAACTTTTATTATTGTATAACTTTGAATAGTGATGCGTGGTGAGTAGCAGTGATAATTGCATATTCATGTCATGCACTGCATTTAAATGTAAATAAGTGTGGTTTCGTGGCTCATAACAGTGGTGCTGGCCAGGAAACCATGTGACACAACATGATTAGCAAACCTTTGTAACTCAGAGCACAGATGATTAGTGGGTTTGCACAGAATGCCACAATGATCACCATGGTTTAAAATATAATATTTTTCATAGCTCTCAATCTCTTAGTGCAAGAAATTTGGACCAAGCACAACATAATGGGGGAACAATGACCCAAAATAGGGACAGATTTTACATATTTGCTCTTTTATATTTAGAAATGTGCTAGAATAACAAGGGATTTGTGTGAAGATATATTTTCTGAAGGATTTGAAGTCTGAAACTCAAATGTATATAATTATTGTGTGACATCAGTCCTGAGTCACCCCAGTGATATGACAGAAAACCATAGCTTTTATAAGGAACACGTCAAAAGATATACAAGGCAGAAATCTGTAAATTCTGTGAAAATCTGGACAGTTGAGAGGTATGTTATATATATGGTCCAAACGCAGTACAGGGCAGTGTACAGTGCAGAGTATTGTGAAATCCCATTCCTGGCATTCTGTACTGAAGGTGTGTAATGATCTGTAAGGTTACATGGGGTACCATGTATAATAAACACTCAAGGAAAGTGTGTGTATCGAATAGGGACAGATAGATGAATTGTAGGAATGAACACAGGGGAAGAGGACAGGTGAAACAACCTAATGTACATCAGAAGAGGACATGTCAATGGAAGACAGCTGAAGCAGCAACACCAATCACATATTATTATAGTACAGTAGGGGCTGCACAGTGAAATTGTGTATTATGTGACTGTCACACAAGGTGACATAACAATGGGGAAGATGTCTATGAGATAAGCATTCTTACATGAACCCTGCAGAGAACATCTGTCAGGGATGTGATATACAGTTGGGGTAGGGTGCATATATGAAGTGTAATTTCAGCAGAGGTCTCCAGCAAGTGGGACACAGGTAAAGGCTCATGGACAACATTAAAGGAAGCATGCACAATCATGGACAATATCAGAATAATACAACCAGTAATCCCATGTCTGTGACATAACATATGTGATTTAGAGTGATCAGAGATGATTCTACACAAACACATTTATACAACTATTATGACATGTCTGCACTGTATGAGAGTAATCATGTTCACTATCTAGCAATGTAACATCTGATGGAGCTGTTAGGAGGGACACTTCAATACCTGTATGCAACATTCTCATCAATAAAGACTAGTTGCATGTCAGATATATATGCCACAATCCACACTGATATGAATGTGACCCATGCCAGTAATGTTGAGAAACACCTGTGCATGTATTGTGTGCATCACTGGAACAGGTAGCACATATGCATCTGGTGTAACATACTAAGTAGTTGTGTTACATGCAAGAAAGTAGTCAGCACTGTGACCACATGCTGGTGGACGTTCCACATACCATCTACTACAGGACACAGGTCACATACCTATTGGTCTGATTATAGGGTGTGATATCTACATTATGCTTGGGTTGTGTGTTTGTTTTCCTAATGTAACAAATCCCCCCCCCCCAAGTTTTTGTGTCATTGCAGGTGTTGGCATGGCTGTAGCAGCAATCTTTGGTGTGTGTTGACACTGTCCATAATATACTAATATCACAGTTGGAGTCAATGATTGCCCACAATCTGTACTCCTTCAGACAGCTGTTTGGACACAGGATGTGTATGTCATCTGTGATGTCTGCCGCTTAAATAATGGACAGGAAAGGGTCTAGCAGATAGCCCTGATGTGCAGACCTGATCACTGGATCTGAGATATAGGTCATTTCTTACATCTCAACATATTTAATTGTCAGGTATGTGATATAGTGGTCTATCCACTTGGTGATATAGGTGTTTATGAGCACATCTGACAGTGTTGCATGAATACTTCAGTGTGGACTTGTGCCATATCCCTTGGGCTTGTCAAGTTCAAAAGGATGACTGTGTTGTCATTATGCCTGCCCTCAATGACCTCTTTGAGTACATCTAACAGATGTAACAGACATGACATAACATTAACAACTCACACAGGTCTGTTGCACACAGCTGGGATATTACTAGTATGCATTTAGAAAAGGTCCATGATGACATTTTGGTCTACCTCACAGATGAGGAGAGTCAGGATGTGGCTATACATGCATGGATTGGGTGCTCCCGCCAACTTAGATGGATACATGTTGATGTACCCCCTTCTACTGGAACATAGCCTGTGTGGAGGATGTGCTGAAGTGTGCATTCAACCGTATCAGGAAGGTATATGTAATGAGTCACGTGACAGGCAATCTGTGATGTCACAGTTCATTGATTCTGTGAGATAGCCCTGGTTGAAGGAAAGACAGTGCATACTGGCTATCCTGATCTAGCCTACGGTTTGAACACAATCAACCATGCAGGTATCATTGAGAAACTCTTGCAGGTGGGGATTAAACCTTACATCACTAGATGGGTAACTAATTGGCTCATTGACAGAACACTACTGTTAAAGTTGATGAATCAACCTTTACCAGTAGAGCTGTCACAACTGGAGTACCCCTGTGATCTGTGCTTGAGCCTTTACTGTTTTGAATCTACTTCTTGACCATTCAGGCTAAAGTATGCTGCCTCTGGCTTACCCCATTTGCTGATTCTTGTGTACTGGGTGGAATCATTGAGTTCACCTATGATATAACATACTACAGTAGGGGCTAACACAGACAAATGATTGGTGACAAAGCCACACAGTCTACAAATAAATGCAAAAATGTGCCTTTATTTTTTTTCTTCTGCAAAGTGGAATTCCCTGCTAATTACAACATTGACAATAGTCCCACTATGCTTAAACCTGTTGATGCAAGCACTGGGAACAGACATGCATAGCAATCTGAACTTCAACCACCAAGTGTCCACACTGGTATTGAAAGCCTATTTTGTGCACATCATAAGTCATGCCATCATATTCAGATCTGATAACCATATAGAATATAACACTCTCTTTTGCATGTACTTCACTAGACACATGCAGCAGCTGGAGAGACCACAGAGGTATCTTACAAGAAAGTACAGGGCCTACAAACCATACCATGATGTATGTAAATAGACTGAAAGCCATGTCACTGTAATCTGTGTTGTATAGGATGAGGTGACTTCAGCCTGGCCTCCAGGCAAGTCTGTGACCCTGCCCTGGTGGGAATAGTGCACACCCATAAGAAAGATATAGCTGATGACATCAGCAGGGTATGGTGAGGAGAATATGGCAATAACAGTGTCCCACATGCTGGTGTAAAACACTCTCCACAATGTCAAACAGGTACACACACACACACACACACACACACACACACACACACACACACACACACACACACACACAAACAGTTGACTGCAGTAAGAACAGAACTCCTGCCTAAGTACACAGACTACAGAACTCAGTAATTTATGCAAGCTCCATGGAACATGTCAGACTTTTACAGCACTACAGGCCAACGTATAGTGGATGA